>NW_024524266.1:5828714-5846599 GCF_017590135.1 Pyrgilauda ruficollis
CCCGCCCGCCCCGCCCGCCGCAGGGCGCGTGCCCGGCGGAGCGCGCGGCCATGTGCGTGCGCGCCGCGCTCTGAGGGAGCCGCGGACGGGGCGAAGGAATGTCCCCGGCGCGGGCCGAGGGCCAGCTGGGAGTGCCGGAGGGAACCGGCCAGGCAGGCACGCTGCCCTTGGGCACCGGGAGGCAGAGCAGAGAGCTGGCTCCTGCAGAGGGTCCGAACTCCCGCCGCTCTGCTCGGGGGGCCGCCGCTCGTCGCTGCCCACAAACGTACGGGGAGACGAGAGACCGTCCGGACAGAGGTTTTTAAGGTGATTCATTTTCACCACATCCCCACAAACCCATGAGGAGAAAAGGGCGAGCAGCACGTGAGGGTGCATCCTGAGGTGTCCAGGAAGAGGCTTTCAGAATCATAGAATGGGTTTGGGTTGGAAGAGACCTTGAATATCCTCTAGTTCTATCACCCTGCTGCAGACAGAAGCACCTTTCACTAGAAGTTCCTTGGAGCACCATCCAGCCTGGCCGTGAACACTGCCAGGAACAGGGAATCCTCAGCTCTTCTGGGCAGCCTCTTCCAGTGCCTCACCAGCCTCACAGTAAAGATTTTCCTCCTAATACATAACCTAAACCTACTCTCAGTTTGAAGCCATTCCCCCTTGTTCTGTCACTACACAATCTTGTAAATTGACTCTCCATCTTTCTTGTGGGCTCACTTCAGAAGAGGCTCCTGAAAAATCCTTTCTCTTCTACAGCGTGAACAACCCCAGTTCCTTCAGGCTTTCCTTGTAGAAGGAAAATCCCTGTAACAGATCAGCTCAGTGGCCCTTCTCTGGACTTGCCTTAACAGGTCAATGTCCTTCCTGTGCTGGGGACCCCAGACCTGGATTCATTTCTCATAATATGTATGACCAAGGTGCTGGAAAACTGGCTTTACTGCCAACTGGCTTCAGCCCTTTTTCTCAAAGTTCCTATAATTTAAATAATACCCTATTTGAAGTGTTTTTTTCCCTGACATATTTTGTCCTATCCACTCACTTTCAAGTTCTAGCACTTCTAAAAAATCAATTTCAGAAATTCATCTGACTTCATTTATACCAGGCTGAGACTATGCAGGATTTGAACCACGCAGTACTGGCATGCTGCACGAGCTGGAGGCCTCCTAGGGTGCTTGCTCCGTTCCCACACTGCTGTTCAAAAGGATGTTAGTGTCACTTGAAAAACCTATGTTCCTGTATTTCATGAGATGGTATTGCTATGTGTGTATCATGGGGCAGAATACATGTAACACTCCCAGGTTCTACTCTGTTACACTGAGAACGAAGCTTAGAGGTGTGGGCCTAGCACAGGAACAGCACAGTACCCTAATGCTGGTTTAGTTCTTGTTAAAGTGCATTTGAGTCTAGCAACATGATAGACCACTGTCTGCTGCAGCCTGAGCTGGGGCAGTGGCTGGCATGATAATTAACTGATGTACCTATGAAGGATATGCTTATTTTACCTATTTTACTAATTTTTAATGACTAAATTATACTACTATGGCAAAATAAGTTTTTAAAATAAGGGATTATTGTGAAAGACTTTTTTTTCAGTTTTTATGGCAGACACTCTCTTTGTGCTCTGAATACCTCATTTCCCTAATGCCAGAGAGGTTTTTCTCCTTTCTCTCTTTAATTTTCATGGTGCTTGACATTGTTTGGTAATTTCCCTTCAACAGCACTTTCACATCTCCAACAGTTCAGGAGATCAAATATTACAAAAACCATGTCCTGAGAAACAGTGTGTATCACATGCCAAACTCTTGCAAATGTTTCAGGTTGTTCGCATTTTAATCTGTCTGATGAAGAACCTGTGACTTCATCTGTCTGATGAAGTTAATCTGGAGGAAGGCCTGGACAGGCAGTGATGAGGTGTTTGGATTCAGTTTCAACACAAACCATCAAATGACATCTCTTATGCCAGTAAAAGGAAACCAACCTGAGGAGCCTTCTGGTAAACACTTCCTTCCTTTGGAGAATTTATAGAAAGGAAACAAAATAAACCTAGCCTTTTATTTAAAAATAACTTGTGGTTCTCTCACAGACACAACTAAAAACAGCCTTGGCTAGGTAGGAAACACCTGATTTTTAATATCCTCTCTAATTTTAAATCCATCATTAAGGTATGTGGCTAGCAGAGTATAAAATCCACTTTAAGCTCTATGATAAACATTCAGAAGGATTTATATAATTAGATATTACAGAACTAAGATAACATGATGGTGCAAAAATCTTACAGCTATCAAAGACAGCTAGTAAGTTGCCCTTTGCTCTGCCATTTAAACCCATACTGTTTGAGCTGGTGTCATTCCACACTGATTTAAGGAAGCTGGGAGAGGGGGTAGCTGCACAGTACACTTTACTCAGACAGTTTGGGATGGCATTTTTCAAAACATTCGTGGATAATTGATCCTCAATTGCTTTTGACCAGAAGCTTTCCTTTTTCTTGGACTGCAGAGCAGTAGTGGACACTTAGATATGTAAGTTGCCTTCCACTCCAGCTTTCAGGTTTTTATCTAAATGAAAAAAATAAAATTCAATTAGGATGGAAAAGAAAAACTCCTTAGCAGGTAACATTAATAGGTAATCCTTAAGACAGAAGGCAAAAACTAAATATGCAAAACTTATTCTGCCCTCAAAATGAATGGTGCTACACCTACTTTAAATGCCATGACAGCTCTCATTTGGATCAGCACTACCCATAAATCAGCTTTCTCATAAATAACTACAAAGCTGGAAAAAAATTGCCATCCTGTGCAGCAAGAGGGAGTGTTTGCCTTTACACAGATATGTGTTGTGCCCTGACTAGTAGCATAAACATTTTTGCTGGCTGAAAATTTTCATGCTTGGTTTGGGTTCCAGAAAAAGAGATGGAGATGGAAAGAAGAAACTTAAAGTAATGTGAATTTTGGGAAAAGATTTTAGATCTATACATAGGCAGGTTTCAGTAAATATAATTCTATGAAAGGTGGCAAAACACACAATATGAAAAACAGAATTAAAACAACAAACAGAACCATGAAAGAGGTAAAATTTATATTCTTTGCTTATAATTTTCAAATATGAGTTGGTTACCAAAATGCATATGCCCTGTGAGTGGGCAAGTAAAGTTCCTATTAAAGAGCTTTTAGGACTGCGAGTGATACTGCAAACACATTAAAAAAAAATTATTGCAAACAAGAAATAAATGCCCATAATCAGTAATTAAACTGGTTTATTTTTAAGTGGCATGTGTATGCCAATTAATGATAATAATTATTGTGTTGGTTTTTCCTTCAGTGCTGCCATCAGTATCCCTTTGGCTGTTTAGCTTTCATAAAGATTTCTGAATGTTTCCTTGCAGTACAGGCTATTTCCTTTGGACAGATGGCTACTTACTGTGCTGGCTCTTAACCTGCAGTACCAGGAGCAGCCAAACTGGAGGCTGTGGTTTGTGAATCATACCTCTCTCTTTGCCTCCAGCATCGCTTGAATAAGAATATGGAAAATCTGTTTCCCTAAGAACTAGAGGTGCCTGTGGAATCTAATGTAGTGTGTTGCCTTGATTTTCATGTCAATGAAATATTCTTCCCTCTAGAAATGCATTCATGTTCTGTGCGTGTTTTATGGGAAGATCAGGAATACTTTTCAGCTTCTCCTCCTGGAAGGTATTTATGAAGATGTTTCTCAAAAGCAGTTGGATTTGAACACGTGAGGGAGAAGGAATGTCATTATGCCTTCTCAGGCCTCTGCTTCTGGTCTCTTTGAGCTGGAATTTCTATTCAGTTGTAAACAATGCAAGTATCTTCTTTCCTCCTCCTTTCCGACTGCCCTCCATCCCAGCCAGGCAGGAAATCGGGTTTGCTCGGCCTCTGGGGACGCTGTATGGCTTTGTGTGGCTTACATAGGGGATCTTGTTTCGATAACCAGCCAAGTCTATGGAGGTAAATCCTATGCTCGCAGCACCTTCGTTATCGATCAGTGGGGCACACTCGGTGCCAGCAGCTGGTTGCAGGAAGTACTTTGGCCTACGATCCTGTGCGGATAGGTAATATTTGAGTTAGCTGAGAACAAATAAAGCTGATGGTTGGAAGTCACAAAAACAAGACTTGTTTTTGCTAACCAGCTAGCATGTGCAGGGATTTGGCAGGGTGATTGCCAGCTGCTACAGCTCACAACTGAGGTCACCTTCTCTTTGTACAGAAACATTAGTCATTTACTAAAGAATGCAAAAAACAGGTGTTAGTGTTCATTGGTAATCTGTTCTTTCAAAGGGATGCTGTAAGATAGCACCTGACATAGAACAATTCTTTCTATGCCTGTTGTTATTAACATAAACACACTTGTACTGTTACTTTGGCAGTGCCATTGGTATGCATAGTACAGAAAAGATAAACAAAATGACAGATGCTTAAGCCAGATGAAATTACAATTAAACTAATGACAGATAAAAATAAAGGAAGTGTGGCAGGAAAATGTGAAAGAACATAAAAATCATTGCAAGCAATGCTTTTTTTTTTTTTTTTTTTTTTTTAAACTAATGACAGATAAAAATAAAGGAAGTGTGGCAGGAAAATGTGAAAGAACATAGAAATCATTGAAAGCGATGCTTTTTTTTTTTTTTTTTTTTAATGCTGTTGTTTTCAAAGAGGCAGTTCTGCATTTTATGGCCAGTATGGGAACTGAAGATTGAAGCTGAAACTATTATCTGGATTTTGAAATGCAGGAGTGCTTTTCCCACATGATGAGAGAAGATATTGAAGACTAAGAAATTTGCATGAAAAAAACCACAGTGATTTGTGGAAAAGCAGAATTAAGCTGTCATCTGAAGTTGTGCACTCTGGAACAATTTTAAATTTAACTTTCCTATCAGCTTTTAAACTTAAGCTTCCTATAAGCTGTAAAATGTAGCACGGCTTCTGATGCTAAGGCCTTGTCTTCTCTCAAATCTACACATTTAGGTTGACCTGACAGGAACAGATTTCATTAGATCACTTCAAACTTAGGGGTAGAGAAGTCCAAAATGAAAATAAGAAAGCATTTAAATAAAATACATCTAAATATGAATGTATTAATAAGAGGTATCCATTCTTCTATGGTAGACTTTACATTTCTCTAAAATCACAGTGATTTTTACATTTTGCTGTTTTGAAAGATCAAAGAGTTACTAGACAAAAGTCAGGCCTCCCTGCTTTCAATTCAGGGACCCAGTGAGAATGAGATTCACCGTCCGGTGCTGACGCACATTTTGCAGCTCTCGCACTCCCAATGGCGCTGCCAGCTTTTGGTTCCCCACCTCAGCAGTGGGACACAAGGTAAAGGGAAGGGGGAAGGAATGTGTCAGCAGGGAATGTTGCCTTTCTGCACGGTGGAGTAAGAGGCTCTAGCCAGAGGGTGCTTATTTCAGTATAGCATCACTGCAGCTGGAGCTTTGGTTAGGATTTAACAGCTGTGAAAAGGAGTATTGTCAAGTTGGTTCAAGTTGCATCTTCACATGATGTGAGACATGGATGTTCCACGTATGTTGACTATACTCTAAAAAAGGACTGTCCTGTCTCATATTAATTGCAATGGGATTATGTGATTTATGGCACGAGTGAAAAATACAGTATAGCTCTAAACTGAAGACACTGGACTTTTATTCTCCCATGTAAAAAGGGGATGCTAAAAATGAGAATGAAGAAACTGTGATTGCTAATTATTCCAATTATGTTCTAGTGTTTAAGAATGGTAAGAGCCTGTTCTGCTGAAGAAGGACCTTGAAAAGCCAAGACAGACATGTATAAAGTGTAATACAGTATTACACACAGTCAGCACACTGTCAGTCTAACTGCACTCTGACTTTGTGCAGGTATTATCAAATTGTTTTTCAAAGATTAGTGGGGTAGCTTTGAAGTTGTTACTGAAGCACTCCTCCACTTCAAGACAAGTTACACTGGGATGATACACATTCAGAAAAAAACAGTGATGCCAATGCAAAGTAATCTCAGTTTTCCTTCAGGTATGATGTTCACAACTACATTTTTTAAATGCAGGAGACAGACAACTACCAAAGAATTGCAATGTTTTAAAAAGTTAAGTTCTTCCAAAAGAGTGTGAAACAGTGGGGGTGAGCAGAGAAGCAGCACCCTAGCAGAGCTGAAGCATTTTTCTCCACTTGTGACAGCATCATTTTCTTTTTGTCACAAATTGTCGTAGTCTTCCAGCCAAAATTATTGGAATTTTTTCCATTGTACATGAAGCATTTTTACACAATAATTCCATCTATTCTTAGCAAGATGCTCTTTAGTGTGAATTCTGTCTATTGTTAGAAAGTGTTATTGAGAAAATATGATTCTAATCTTGTGACTTTTTGCCTTGATATCAAGAGAGTCACTGCCAAATATGCAGTCATGTCTTTGGTTAATAAAAACAAGTTACAGAATCTATTAATAGAGTGGTAATAAATAATGATGTTGCTAGGGGAGAGGATTATATCTCATTTTACTTCTAGTAAAATGGTACTCCCAAAGGGCCATGATATTAGGAAAATTAGCTGCTGTTAACCTAGTTCTCTACAGACTGTCTCATAGGGAAAAAAAAAAAAACAAAAAAAACCCAAAACATGTTGGAATAACCACTGTGGAAAGGAAAATGCCATTTATAAGTTTTTCCAGCTAAAAGAAAAACATTCTTTTATTTCAGTCCTAAAGCATACCACTGACCTCTGCTTCAAAGGACATCTTTTGTACAGTGCAGCCCTCTGACTTTGTGATAATGTTGACAACCACAGCGAAGAAGGAAACAGAAACTCAAAACGGAAAAGAGAACAACAGCTGAAGTAGTCATTGCTCATTTTCTAGATTTTCCTTTAATAGGACATCCTAAACATACTGACCAAAACTTCTGCAGGGCTAGTGGTTATAGAAAAGTGCATACTAATAATGTGTGTCAGGTGGATGGCAACAGGAGGATCCAATGGACTACCAAAGCTTTCATGCACACAATTATAATGTTCTGAATAGTATTGTCAATTAATGCTTTTTTGCTTTCATTTTCTTTTTTTCCCCCCCTCTGTGTGACCTCTCTATTGTCTTATCAGGTCTGATGATAAAATTAAAACAGAATAATCTATAATCTTCAATTCAGGCATAGATTAAAATGATGTTTCACCAGAATTAAAGCATATCATACATACTATTCCATTTTGAGCTTTTTATTATTTGATTTGGTTTGGTTTTTGTGTTGATTTAATTCCAGGAAACATTAATGACCTACAGATTTGTTTTCTCCCAGTTGTGTCCGTTATTGGCAGAAGTGGTTTCTGAGACCTACAAGCCAAGGAATCATTTAGTAGGCACCTTTAGGACAGCCAGGCCTGGAAGCTAAGCTGGGCATGGCAGCCTCTGTTCCATCATTCCATTGGATGTCTGCAGGATGCTGGCAACTGTTAGAAGGAAAAATAAGCAGTCCCTCAACTTTACCCCATGGAAATTTCCCTCTGGCAATCTCAGTGTCAGCATTTGTGAAGGAAACACATGCAACCCTTAGACATGCAGTCTGTTGTCAGTGGCATTGCTCAGTGCTGGTCAGACAGGAAGGTCTCTTCATCTGCATACTTAGTGTCATTTTAAACCTTTCAACTTTGATTTTCATAGGACTTTGCATTTTTCCCTTCTGTGTCCCAAAACCTGGAAGTGTCTAGTGCATGAGGCAAGACACTGTACTCAGAGAAAGTCTGGTGATTAAATCAGCTGCTTCCTGTCCCAAAGAACTGGATTGCAGCTCTGTCTTTGCCACAGAATTCTTCATTCTTTGTGATGATGGACACATCTGTAACAGACATATGACAAGTCATTTGTAACAGAGAAAACCAAAGGGTAGTATCTTCATTATCTGCTTAGGCAATTCATGGTGTGTAACTCAGTTATAAAAATCCAGAGCTTCCAAAGCAAGAATAGAGTTAATAGAGAGGAAAATACATTGACTTTGCTAGAGGAGCATGGAAAATAAGTTCCTTCTATTTGGAGTCAGACCAAATCACCAAATCTGCAGAGTAATATTTGCATGACACAAGAAATAACAGCACAGATCTCTCCAGCATCAAACTGTTCAGAGGGTGCTGACTTTGACATAAGGATTTTTCTGTGCTAATGAGGCATTGAATAAAATAATAGATTTTTAACGTTGTGCCAGATTTCTGTGTTTAGTGACAAAAACCCATTGCTGGACCCTGGTCTTAATTCAATATTGTGAGCTCAGCAGATGCTTTTCTTAGGCTATATTATTTCTATACCAAGTATAGCAATATGGTTTTTGCAATATTAGGCATTACAGAAGCTTGCTGGTTTTCCTATAATAAGGTAAAATAAAGAAAAAGAGCCTTTGTTTTACAAGGCTTTCAAAGGGCTGAGAAATCTTAAGATTTTGGAAACTGATTAGAGGTTTTTAAACACTGGGAAAAAATATCTAAGCAGTCTATACGATCATTTAAACTTTGCTTAATATTATTTGTGATTCAGTGAAAATATTAATGCACCTATATATAAAATGTAATCTCTGGGGATCTGTTTACATTTAAACATTAATGTAAATTTGACAAGAACTTGAGGATGTGAACTTTAAGGGCTTTCAGACCACATTGAAGTCTGCCTAGGTAATTTGTCTAGGTAGTTTTGATTAGGAGATACTCACTAGGGGATGACGTAGGAAAAAAAGGACAATCATACAACTAATTTTGTTTATTTTTCTTTTGCTGGTTTTAACCTTTGGTCAAAGATTGGAGTTGATGATCTTGGAGGTCTTTTCCAACATTAACGATTCCATGAAAAAGAAAAATTAGAAATTCTTTGCACGTATATCCTACATCTAGCAATGATCTGTTACATGACTATAAAATATCACCTTGATTTTTTCAAGGGCTGATGGCTTAAAAGAAAAATATGCATCCAAATAGGTTGGCAGTGCTGCCTAGAAAACATTTAAATGAAAACAATAAAAAAACTAAGCTAAAAAAAAATCCCTGAAAAATTATTGATGACTTCTGTATAAGAGGAAGGGCTTTCTAGTTATGAATGCAATACTCCTATGATGGTTGTATTTTTCTGATCTGGGTGTACTGGGGAATTCTGTAAGGAATTCTGCTTTTCCGAACTTATATAGCCTTTGGAAGTTCTGATAGTCAGCATTTCTTGTGCATATCCACAGCACATGAAAAATGGACTGAAGGCCAAAATAAACCATTAAATTGCATTTTTTGCCCTTATTTCAGATAGGACAGACTAGTGGGGACTATTATCCAACCCTGTTTTCTAATTTGTTGGTCAGCCATCATGGTGAATGATGGGCAGTGATCACTTCAGTCCAATTTGAAGAAATAAAGATGAGATTTCTTCCTCCATAAGGCTGGGAATATCACAAAACCACATCACAGTGAGGATGGATGGGAGATATGATGCATCTCCATGAAGAAGACAGAAAATCATCACAGTTTCCTTTAGTGCAACAGATAGGAGGAATCAAACTGGTAACAGCACAAAGGTTCAAAAGATAATACTTCTCCAAGGGTATAGATAAAGATATCTGCCATATATATTGTGGATGCTAAAACAATTTGATGAATTTAATAAAGACAGCCCCTTGGAAACTGTTGAATACAGGGGTACTGGCTCTGGGCAAGAATATCCTGAGCTGGAATTCGCTTTTTTCAGTTCTTCAAAAAAGTCACTGTATGTCTGATTTGTCCTTAAACTCCTTTGGGCAGCTGGGAGTGGCCGCTGTTAGAAACACAGTGCTGGGCTGGATGGCCTTTGATTTGACTTGCTAAAATCATCCTCATGTTTCAGAGGTATTATATATGTGTGTATATATATTTATGTTTTCAGTATCCAAATCGCAACATGCATTGCCAATGATACTTGTCTTGCTGAACTGGAATGTGTACTTACTGAAACACATGGGAGCTGGCGTGTTTCTTTTAGATGGGAGAAAAAAAAAAAGGGTGTTGCTGGGAGGTTGTTTTGCGTTGTTTTTTGCTTCTAAGTGTAGGCAATGCCACAGACATCTTTTGATGAAAATGAAAAATGAACTGTAATAATGTGCTTATGTAAAACAAAATTGGGCATATTCTGCACAGCAAACATCTTGTGTTGGAATAAATGTCTCTCTGGTGATGTCAATGTGAGAACAAGCACTCCAGTGTTGTTGAAGTAATTGGGAGTCGCTGAGCGAATGTGCTGGGGAATCCTGCATAAAGCCTATATATGGTAATTTATCTGGAATATTCTCTATTTCTGTTTTGTAAAAGCTTTATGTGGGACAGTGACTATGTTTACTGTCTTCCAAACTGATACAAGACACACACCAGTCTTCAGGCCTTCCCTTGAGCACCCTGCCCAAGGGGTGGGCAGCACCAGCAGCAGGGAAGGGGCCTCCTTGCCGTGGGGTGGCACAGCACCACACTGGTCAGGAGGCAAAAAACCATCTCCTGTTAGAGCTAGAATGCAGTGGGCTGTGGCCACCGGGTGTATAAAATCCTGACATGAGAGGTTTCTTTGTTAAATCTAACAGGACAAATAACTCTCCCTTACTTTAAGTATAAAGTGAAATGAAATTCTGTAAAATAAGTTTTTTTCCTCAAAGTTTAATCTATCATTTGAAAAAAAGAATCAAGCTAACTTCAACACATTTTTGTAGACAAGTTGCCTCTAGCAACTTGTGATTATACAATTAACACAAAATTGTCATTGCAGTCACTGAAGTTAGTATACAGTACAATAAGCCTTAAACTGTAATCTCAGTTGAAGTATATTTTTCTGTGCTGGAGTTGCCTCTGCTAACATCTCCACAGGTCCTCCCTAGCACCCTCCATCTTGTCCTCCAGCCTTTTGGATCCTCTAGAGTAGTTCCACCCCCTCTTCCACCATCCCATTTTATTTTGGGCACATGACAAGTTTGAGCTCAGACTTAATTCATTTCTTCACATTATTTTTTAAAGAATAATTAATAGCAGCATGAATAATGAAGCAAAACAAATAATAATGTGCCAGTATGCAATCATATTGCAAATGGTTGGAACCATTAAAGCATTCCAGGTCCCCTGTGGCCAATTGCTAAGACCTGGATGGAGGAGGAAAAAACAATTGCATTCTGCCAGGAGAAGCTGTTAAATTCCTGTGAGTGAATGTGGTCCTGACTTAATTACCACTTCCAAGAGACTATTTATAGTTGTTTGGGAAAGCACTTAAGTGAAATAGGCTTAAGTTTGCAAATGGAATAAGTGTGTGAGTATTCAAAGTTAAGACAGAGTTGAGAGAGGCGCTGTGGGGTAACTACCCCCTACTCCCTACTACCCCTACCCACTCACTCTGTGGTGGCATGCTGGAGCAAGAATTTTATATTGACTAAACTAGCTTGACAACTCCTCAGATCTCTACAGAGAATTTTAAAAATCTGAAATTTAAAATATTGTGCAGTTTATACTCAGCACTTCATGATGACCTTCAGACTTGAACATTGGCTGGGACAGATTGTACCACAGGCACATGAAAAACTTCTGAGAAAAGAAAATAACAATTTTCTCAGTCTCTGAGAAAAAAAAAAACAAAAACAAACAAACAAACAAAAAAAAAAAAACAAAACATTTTCTTATAGCTATAATCTTCTGAAATGTTTTAATAGATAAAATGCTGAATCTAGGAATTTAAATAGTTGGCAAGAAGAGGTGTGGTGTAAAGAATGGGATTTGTGATGGGACAGTGGGATTTCCTGAGCAGAGCACTTATGCTGCTTGAAGAAAATACTCACAGCTGATAAATAAATAAAGTGAAATGTTATATTAGGAATGATAAAGAGAAATTCACATTGTCTTTATCCCAGGCCTTTCAGAGACAAATAAGTAGGTGACAAAGAAGATTAGAAAGGGATAAGCAAGCTGAATGTTAGCAGGCCTACACACTTAGGGAATTGATCTATATTTAAATCTATTGCTATAGTCGCTTAATATCTAACTTCTGTATATTTAATAAATTTTCTGTTTGTAGCTAATAAAGTCTTAATAAGCTGTGATGCCTAGAGTATCATGTCTTACCATTTCTACATTATTTGATTTAAAATTCAATAATTAGTCCTGTATCTGGTGTATTAAATCAATGTCATAAAATAAGAATTTTGGCATGCCACAGAATTTTGAATGTGCATTATAAAGCCATATTATATACATATTTCAGTAGTTCATGGGAATAATGATAGGAGGAAAAAATAGTAGTGTATACATTTCATTGCAGTGAGTATGTAAGCATTTGAATTGCATTTATTCAAAGGCAAACCACAGCCTTAATGCTTGAAGTAAAAATACTGTAAGAGAGTATTTTCTTAACATGCCCAAATGCACTGTCCTCTTTGTGATCTACCTCACGTGTCATCTACGCACACTGTGGCAATGCAACTTTGTTATTTCCCTACCAGGAAGTGAAGCACCAAACAATAACTTGTTATTATTTATTTCTTCAGTTGGATGTGGACTACTGACCCAATGACTCTAAATACAGACCTTCCATACTCCAGTTAAGTAGAATTACCATGTAGAAAAGAAGCAGAGGGAAAATATTAAAGATTACAAAAGGCTCATAGGATTATTTGTCCTTTTCTCAGATGACTTGTTGCTGCAGAATAAATGCCTCCTGATAACACAGTTTTGTTTGTGAAGTCTTTCAGTAATACTTCATGTTAGATTCAGACTTATCCTCTGTGGTTTTTTTCCCCTATTGATTTGGAATTTTCAGTCTACTTTTCATGTGGAAATACCCTTCCTCTTGAAAAGTGTCAGATTTGCTCGATGTATAGAGGGAAAAACTTGCTTCCTTCACACAGACACAGCTCCTTTCTGTGTAACCCATCCTGAAAGTCCTCAGAGATTTTACATTCCTGTGTTGCTTCCTGGCACCCTTCACACCTACAGCTGAGCCAGAGAATGGTCGTCAACAGGCCCTCTATTCCTGGAGCCCTGCTCTTGGCTGCTGACAGCAAGCAAGAGTTGAGGGTTTGCTACTTTTTGGTTCCTCTGAAATGGATCATCCTTCCAACTACACACTATATCTGTCATCTATTACACCATCCTCGAACCCTATGTAATCCCTAGAGATTGGTTCCTGTCCAGTTCCCCTGCCAGTTCCCAATCCAGTTCCCTGTCCAGTTCCCAATCAGTACTCCTCAGGAAGGGACAATATCCCACCTTGTTCTACATACTTAAACCCAAGTATCAAAACTCTGCTTTGCCCAGCAACCTTCTGAAAGAACTTCAGGCACCACACCAGCTCGAGGCTGCAAAAGCAGGGCAGCCACTATGGTTTCCACCATGCTGGAGGATGCTTAAATCTCTGTAACGCAGCCCAAGGAAAGCCTCCACCTGAGACAGATTTCTCAGCAGCGAATCCATTCAACCAGCTAATAGATTGTTATAGACAGAATGCAGATTTGTTTGCTTTGGAGAGATGGGCCTTATAACATATCTTTCTGTGTATTTGTGCACATGTATATGTGTGTATGTATTTCTATGTCCTCGCTATCTCTAATTTATCTTTGCATTTATATTTCTATTTTTGCATACATGTGTATGTGTGGGAAACATAAATGACCCAAAGGGACAGAGCTAATGAGACATTATGTCCTTGTCTCTTATGATTTTAATCTGTTGGATATGGGAAGAGATGACCATAAGGATGATGATGAGGAAGACTTGCTCTGTTCTTCCAGATGACATCTATGATCCCAGAAAAGTGACTATTTTTTAGTTAGGTGTCAAGACAGTACAAAGGTCCCACAGAGGATGGAATATCTGGGAAACGGGAAATAAGTATTCACAATTAGAAGATGGGGATGGAGTTGTTGCTATACACAATGAGATACCAGTTCTGAACTGGCTGCCATTTTCCAGCAATTGTGAGAAAGAAGTGGAGAGCCAAAATGAGGTTGGGATTTTTATGCAGAGTTAACGGCTTTTGCTGTGAATAGCAATAAAATTAGAACTTATTATCTACAACCTACAGTGGAAAATATTTATATTTTCTGTGGAAAATGTTGTGATATCATTCAAGACCTGGTTATAAGAGCATATATAACAGCTGTGTAGATAGAATCTGTGATTATAAACACTGAAGATGGCAAGGGAGGGCACATGTAGAAAAGCTGCTTATGTAATTTTGAGTTAATGGGTATAGGTGTGCCTAAGGAATGAGTGAATGTGTGAGCAATGTTTGTGGGTGGAAAAAAGTGGAAGGAAAGGAAAACAGGTGTGGAATGAAAGTATGTGAAATACATGAGAACTGAGATGTATATTATGTGTTTATTTGGAGAAGATGTGAAACAAGGAACTGTGTAAATTTATGTAGATATCGCTTTATATGAAATATGATTTATTGCCATTTGTTCAGATTGATTAAAATATGCACTGCAAACATTTAATTTCTTGTGGTGGATGTTTATCTATTTTAAGTCAAAATCTTCCGTGTTATTACATGTTCCATACTATGCAGGTCATCTTTCTCTGGTAGTGTTTCCTTCTGCAACCCAAACCAGAGATAAGCTGTGTTGCACCAGGTTCTCTGTCCCTCTTTTTATTACCCTCTGGACATAGGACAGACATTAAAGAGGAAGGAAAATAAAAGAGAGGGAGCAGCCATGCAGGCCTGGGAGGGGCTCATTGGACAGCACAAAATGCATTGCAAATTTTGGCATGAAAACTACAGTGACCTTTTCAGGTTCTTCTCTTCTTGACTTATAATGTTATTCAGAAATAATCCTTGGCTCCTGAATATTTTGTTCATTTCCTCACAAGGAACAGGCAGAAGTATGAGGTAACATCCGAGGAAGGGTACTAATCTGGCCAGGAAAATAATTGAGAGTTCCTGCCTAGCACTTTGGCATGGATGTGCTGCAGACAGAAGGAGTTTCAATTTTGGTGAGGCAAGTGCTAGCCCTATCATATCCTACTGGTTCCCATAGGCAGCTCTGTGCACACTTGGCTGGACTCTTGCAATCAGGTTTTCAATACTTTTATTCATGAGTCTTTAAGAAGCTTCAGCTACTAATTGAAGCTAATGATTTTTCTAGATACAGACAGCCTAAAAGTTAGACATGAAGTCTTGGATCATTTTAAATCTAAGGTTTTTTTAGGACATGTTCTCATATTTAGCCTGAAAACTTCGCTGAGGCAGAATCTTGTTCAAGATTTAGGAAGATGCAGCGTGTTGCAGAAGCAGCTACAATGCACCTGAAAATCTTGGATGTGTGCTTTACGTAGTAGCATATGCATCTTCAACAGTTTTTATAATGAATGCCTCAGATCCAGGACACACTGGATATACGGATCATGTTTTACACGGAACACGTGCATGTTAATTCTGCCTGAGAAATCACAGCCCAGCCAAGTCCTTTTCTGGCTCTAACCTGGAGCAATTTGCCAAAGTTAAGACAAGAATTTAGTTGAAGGGCTATGACCTGAAGGAAATGTTCCACACTTAATCCTGCCAGTTTCCCTTCTGTTCACTGCTGTGTTGAGCTCCCTGCCTCCTTTTTTGCTGCCTCCATGGTCAGTCTCACACTGTTTCTGCAACTTCCATCTACAGGTTTTCCAATGAAGCTTGATCCTCTTTTGGGACTCTGGGGAGTGATGAGGAAGAACCAGCCCATGCTGGAGGGCAGTGCTGCACGTATCCTCAGCAGGGCTCATTAGTCCTGGTGGATTATTACAGCAACCTGGCTGTACTGCTTCCAGGTATTATGAACTAGTCCAGTGTCTCAGAATGGTGCTGAGCTGTGCAGCTACTGTGCTAAGGTCATTGCTGCAAAGACATTCAAAGCAGTGAAAGGAAAGTTGAGCTGTGGTGCACAGTGGACGGCTGTTTGAGGTTTTCCTGAAACAAAAAAAAAAAAACAAAAAACAAAAAAAAAAATTATTTGATTTTAACAAGGTTAATACAGACACGGGCCATTTAGAATGCCTACCTCTGCTAAACAAAACTTCTGAAAATCTGGGAGACATACTTAAAATAACAGAAGCTGCAACCACCAAAAAATAGTTGGTACTGTGCCTTAACTCTGCCTGCTTTGAAATACTGTTCAGAAACATCTGTAGCAGAGAAACAGCACCTTGCTCCTGGAGATACTGCTGAACTCTTGGGACCACGTGAGATGGCCTGACAAGTGTTTGCGGAAGTGAACTCTGTTGAGATGAGCTGATGCAAACATAAGCTGTTATGCTTATGATCAGATCTACAGCCTTGCATTTGCTAAATTTTATACCTTTACTACATTTTTAATCTACTCCACCTTTGCTCTCAGAGCTTCCTACACTGCTTTGCATTCATCACTAAACCCCCCTATTACTCTATTGCACCTCATGGCTGACAGTAACCTGGTAAGAAAATTACAGTCTACTGCTATTGAAATAACCTACAAGGCATAAGTAGAAAGTCAGAGCTATTCTATTATCCATGCTGCCTCTCTCATGCACTGGTTTTGGATAACCAGTGTTTTTTTGGGGGGGTGGAAGAAAAAGTTCTAAGAAGTCAGGAGCAAAAGTCCTCTAATTTCCTGCACTTATAACCATACTGCAGCAATTAATGTTCATAAAGATGTAATTTAAAACGGTGAATGCAAGTGAAACATAATTGGAATTGCAATATAATCCCTGGCAGGGTATTGCCAATTTCAAGGGGCTGAGTTAAGATTGTTTGAGAATATATTGTTAACCCCCTAGTTTTCAGAAGCTTAGCCTGCATTACCTTAACTCTTTATGTCCAGATTTTCAAAGGTTTAGCTGAAGGCAGGCATCCTGCCAAGGCAGTGTCCCATATGCCAATTTTTAACCCTGTTTTAACAAAGTTTCATGGAATTAACTTCTAGACGATAGCCGGAACTCTGCATTGTGGTCTCCAGCAGGCTCAGGTCAAATCAAATACAGCTGGTTTCTGCTCTACAGAACGGGGTTAAGGGACCAAGTTGAGATGTCAAGCAAACCAGATGTTTGATTTTCCACCCTCCATTATCCAGCCATGGATACAGCATAATGTCCGTGACTCGTCCTCTCCGCCAACATCTTTTGAGCCTCTGCAGTGGACTCCCATGCCTTTCCCATGTCCCTGTGCACATCGTGATTGTTCGGCACCTCCGAAGCATTTCTGGCGAGCACCGGAAAAAAGATAACTCAGCGAGGACCGGGCATGGCTCCCCTTTTCCTTCACTCCCCCCGGCCCCCCACGGGCCGCGGCAGAGCACAGGCCCCGAGGCAGGACAGGACGGGCCCCGGCAGGGCCTCAGCCTCCTTTCCCCCGGCCCGGGCCCGGGGCGGAAGGCAGCCGCCCTCTGCTAGAGCCGACGTGTCTGGGTCTGGGCCCGGCTTCCGCGGCGCGGGGTGCGGCCGGGCCGGGCCCCGCTGCTTCCCCCGTGCCCCACAGAGCGGGCCGGGGCGGGAGGTTCCGCGGCGTGGGAACAGCCGGGCGGGGCGAGGGAGGGAAGATGGCCGGGGCAGGCGCCGGGCGGCAGGCGGCGGCGGGGCGCTGCTGACCGGCGGGCGGGGGCGCTCGGGCCGGGATCGGGGGCTGGGAGCCGGGGCGGCGCGGGGCAGGTCCCGGGCGGGGTTAGGAAGCGCAGCGGGGCTGGTCCCGGCTTGGAGCGGGGCTGGCGCGGGGGAGGATGAGCTCGGCGCGGCGCAGCCGGAGCCGCCCGAGTCCCGCTCCCTGCGGGGCCGCCTGTTAGTGCTGGAGGAGGAAGAGGAGGAGGAGGCGGCGGGCGGCCGCGGCCCGGGCGGGACTGGAGCTGCCCCGGCGGCGGGCGGGGAGCGGCTTTCGGCCGGAGCAGGGCGGCGGCGGCCCGGCGGCGGAGCGGCCATGCCGTGGCTG
>NW_024524266.1:6446620-6706612 GCF_017590135.1 Pyrgilauda ruficollis
TTCTTATTCCATAATACATAACTTAAGGTTTGTAATAAAATACAAATTGTAATAAAATACAATCTCCAGCTAATATATGACACTCTTGTATAAAAACATGTATCCAAGTATAATTTTTGCAGAAATGCAAGAAATGCAAAGGCAGAAACTGGAGAGAATAAGGAACATTACAAGACAGGCTCTTATATCACCTTACTGCATTATCCCCGGAACCAGAAAGACTGAAATTGCATTTTGTAACACTTATGAATTTCGTAGAAAAACATTATTAGTGAGATCATATGAATATCCACCAAATTCACATTCTCTTGTCATTTAACACTGTATGTAAAGATAGGTAGCAAGTAGACAGGGTCACTAAGACTTCACAGCATTCCTTCACACACACCTTGTTCTGCCTTCCTAATTTAGTTATGCTCCTTAAGTAATCATCATTACAGGGTTCACAAACAGCAAGCTAACATCATTACATGGTATTGCTAGGTTTTTTTTCCCCCTGCTTTGGTCCTCAGACAAATGCTGTATAATTCAAAGGCATCAGACTTCCCAAAGGCAGATAAAAACACTCTTCCAAGATACCTTATGAAAAGGTAAAAGTTTGCCCTTCTGGAGGGATTTTCCAGCAACAAGAGCAGAATACTTTCCTCAGGCTGACAGCTTCACCTTCTAGTCTTTTTGCATTTTGAAAACAGTCAAGAGGTTTTAAAACTATTTCCTAGAAAAAAAATTGCACCTTTGCTAACATTATGTGGTATAGCTATGTCACACTTCTCTTCTCAGAGAGTGATTACAGCTAAATCTTATAAACAAAGAAATCGGAGGTGCCAGTTTTCTTCACCAGGAATATTACAAACATACCAAAGAGAGGAAAGAAGCTAAGTCACAAGCAAACTATATGCCTGTAAAAATTTGTGGCAAATCTTGGTCACGTGCAAATCTATCTTCAGTGTGTTCAGTATGAAAATCCTGTGTTTTCAGCTCAGATTGAGCTTTCATAATAGGTGTGACAGATATTCATTAAAAACCACAGCCTCCATTCTAATTTATTAGGATTGCTTTTAACATTATTCATATCAGTCATTACTATTAATGAATAATTATGCTATGAAGACCAGAATATGTTCTTTATCTAAAATTATTCTTTGATTTATGGTCAAAGGTTTTCCATTGCCAACTTGAAGACTTCATTCCCAGCTTAATTCTACTCTCCAGACTGGTGACAAATGCGGAACATCCCTGCAGAGCACCATAAATTACCTCAATCCAGAAGATTGTTTCTGCACTTAAGTGCCCAAAAGCAGCTGAGGAAACAGATTAGCACTGCATCAGGAATTCAGACTTCCCAAATAGCTGGCTAAATCATAAACTGCTGTTACAGACTTGAATATAGCACTTGTGATCCAATATCCTGTGAGACCTTACAGAGATGTCCTAAGCAGCAAAAGATCATAGAAGCCTTGGTGAAATGTGGCCACATTTCAGGCTCAGGTATCATGGCTGTTAGAACTGTATTTTGTACATTTAAACTTTGTCTTTCAGATTCCATTCACAAGGAATGCTTTCAGACTTTTGGAAGATACAGGTGGTGAACTACAGCATCCACTGAATCTTATAACATGCGAGATGAGGACATCTGTGCTGGAACAGGGGAAAGGAGAGCAGAGCTCCAGCTATTTACTCTTCATCCTCAGTGTTGAAGCTGCCACCATGTCACCAGGCCCAGCAATGTCACCAGTGTCACCAGCATCAAGGGCTGCCCACCCCAACCTTGGCAACAATGTTCTGCTCGAGCATCAGCTCCGGACACAAGATGGTACCTGGCATCCTGATGCACCAGATCTACCACCCTGAGTCAACGTGAGCTTGGGAATCTCTGTCCTACACCTCACTGAACATGAAGGAGGGGGTTTGCAAGAGATGCATGTGTTCTAGGTTTTCTCTTCCTGCTCACCAATCAAAAACACCGCTGGCACATGCATCTACTTACTTATGTATTTACTGCAACAAACTACAGTTGAAACAGGACATTTTCTAACTGGGGAAGGAAGGAAAACAAAATATGCTTACTTTCTACACAAGAAAAACTAATGAACAGCTGCAAAAGCACACCAAAATCTGAGTGCTGGGTTTGGCTTTCTACGGTTCAGAAAATGAGTGGAATTTTAATTGAATCAAGACTTTCCCATGTGTTCATGTTGACAGCATTTATTACTGTAACTACAAGGGCCAAGCTGATGCATCCTTGTTGTTTAATGAAATATATCAGTTTACCTAGTTCAATAAATTAGTCCATGTAATAAAAAACATAGATACCCGAATCTCTTTATTTCCTCACCTTCTGAAAACAATGTAGAACAAAAAGTGGTGAAAGTCATTAATGTTCAGAGTAAGGCTTAGTTTACAAGTGAATTATGGAAGCTCTCTGCTTTTTCCCCAGATGTATGATGCAATTGTACCCACCCCTAAATGATTATGTACATTTTGACATTGAAGCTTGCAATGCAAATGTGAGACAACTTCAATACTTTATCTAGTTCAGTGTTGATCTGAAAACTGCCTCTGCAGATGTTTGTTTGCCTAGTGTAACACCAGCGACTCAGGAATAGAAAGTACTGGAGAATGAGCTATAATTCAGTAGGCTATACTGTCCTACCAGCCAAAATCAATTCAGTTTAGCTATTCAAGGTAACTTTCCAGAATGATAAAACATTACACTATGAAGTTTTTGCAACTTTTTGCAAAGAACTATAAACTGTGGGATCAGATGCAGTGAAGCTTTCTTTTGCTTTTTTTTTTTCTGTTTGATGTTTTTGGTCTTTCTGGGAGGGACATTTTCCTGTATCTTTTTATCTCCTCCTTATGCATCATGCAAACACTGCTCTAGTTTAACATGTATTCCCAGCTTCTGGGAATAACAGTGCAGGTAGGTATACCTAGGAGCTAACACCCACATTTGACTTTATCTCTGGAAGCTAACTGCACACTATCTTTGCTTTTTCATAATTTGACTGAGTCTAAAACTTGGAAGGGTCTGCTCTGACCTTGAAGTCTAGCAGGGGTAAAAGAAAGGTGATATTTGGGAGCAGCAATCTTAGGGTCAAAGAGATTGTTCTGTACTTGCATGTTTTCTCACACCGTGAGTTTTCCAAAGAAGATTTACAGTCTGAGTTTACTTTGGGAGCTTCAGCTGTTTCTGAGATGAAATGAACAGCCAAGATTTTTTTTTCCCTGCAGTGTGACCTTTGGAAAATTTCTTCACTGTAGTTTATTTGGATCTCCAACCCTGTGCTACTTTTCCAGAGCAAAACATACAGAGACTGTTAACCTGCTGAGAACCTGACAAGGTTTTCGCCAGATGTAAAAGATACTGGAAATAGCCTTGTATGAGCCATCAAAAAAACAGTGAAGTCACTGACCCAGAAAGCCTAAATTTCACCATGCTACAGATGGGAAAGAAATAACAACAAAAGGAATCAGATTTGTTTGTATTATGGCTGATGAAATAAATCCATATCCATATCCATATCCACTCACCTGTCTTACTCTCTTTTTTGAGCTTCCAACTCTGAATATTCCTACTGTCTGGAGACCTGCAAGTGAAACACATCATAGCACTATTTTATTGTTTCATTTTCTCCTGAAAATTGCATTGAACCAAAGCATTCTGACCTACATGTGTACTTATAAGAATAAATTAAAAGAAAAGCAACATATTTCTCCACATCTACTTACCATGTTGATGCAAGATTTGGTTGTGAATAAGAAGCCATCCACTGTGGTTTTTAAGGATCACACTTAATCTGCAAAATGGCATCTCTGTGACATTTCTTGTGTTGCCACTTTGGATGTGCCACTGCTATGAGGAGCAGAGGTATGCAGAGACTGAGGGGCACTGCTCAGGGCTTGGAGGTGTAACTTCCAGGACTGACACCAAAGGAAAAGGCAGTAAAACAACTAAATATGTGGGCATTAGGCTGTGTATTTGGATACAGGATGAAGCTGGTATTTGGGCTAACTCACTGGCTCTAAAGTTCCTGTCATGATAAAGTTGAGAGTCCCCTTCAAAGGTACATAAATAGGGCACTCAGGCACACTATGAGAGGGAAGAACTTCAACAGGGAGTTGTGTGCAGTTTATAAGGTAGGAACAGCTATTATATAAAGGGAAAGCTATAAAGAAGCATTGTGGTACTTTAGGCAAAGTGCAGAAGTGTGTAATTTAGACTTAATGTGACTAGGAAATTGGTGTTGCCTGCTATTTCATAAGAAATCAGTTCAAACCTTCTTCTAGCCCTGTAGAAATCCACTACAAATACAAAAAAATTATAATATGGTTCTTGAATGGCCACATCTTGCAGACTAACAGGACCTGAAAAATTTGAGAGGTGACATGGTCTTTAGCAATGACAATGTGAGTGGAAATTTTAGAGCCTTGAGGGCCTGTGTATATAATATAATTTTACATGGTTATAAAGTTTTGCAAAACGGATGAAATGATCTATAAGCTTGGAAGTTTATGGTCTAACAAGGGCTAGTCTGCAACTCTAATCCCTACTGACATACAGGAAGTGTAAAATTACCTTGTGAAACAAATGCCTTTTGACAGCCATTAGGCTACACTTGCTTGCTGGAGATGTGTCACCTTGAACAGTATTTGGAGTTGCAGATCTTCATCAGAGAAATTCAGATAGGATTCTGCTTTTTAGTTTTTAGTCGCAACATAACACCTCTTTTTATATCTTCTCTCTCTGGTTAATATTGATGGACTACCATTTAGTAAACCCAGGAACACTGGCAGGGAATCATCCAAGGGAGATTACACACACTGGGCAAAAGCTGCAGGCTGCTTACCCATTCCTACATGGACATACAGTGTTTTTTCTACACTGCAGGTCCACAGAAAGCCAGGCCTTTATATCTCTGGGATGTGAACCCAGGGAAAATAGGGAAGGTGAACAAGGACAGGTACTCTAATGTCTAAAAACATAACCATGTTTTGTCATACAATGCTCAGAATTGTCCTTTAAAGCAGTCATTAGAAACTGCTGGTGATTTGTTGCTGAAAAAGGACTTATGCATATAGGCAAGTATTTTCAGAATCAGCAATTTGGTCCATTATATAGCCTGGAATGATGTTGCTACAGTGTCCATCTTCTACCATTTTTAGGTTTCTCTCAGTGCCAATGACTGTCTTGTGGAAAGCAGATAAAATTTGAAATTGAAGAATTTGCCTCAGATTATATCAGATTATTGTACTGTGGTATATTATAGTTTACTCTTAAACAAAGCACAATAACTCATCATAAATTTCCTTTAAAAGAAAACTTCAGTGTAAAGGAAATATTTCCATAAAGAGCATCATATGGAAAAGAACTTTGTTATGACAGTGCATTAAAAGGATTAAAAAATTTATCACAGATGATCAGGTGACATAAAATCACAGTATCCAAATGATGCTCAGCTGGATGGCATTTTTGGCTGACTCAGATACTTTTATGCTCAGCTACCTTTGCTTAAAGGGGTGAAAGTCATTAATCTCAAATTTAATCATCCCATACTTACTTGTCAGCCATGGTATCTAATCTCTGTAAAAGACTAATGGTAACTATCTTTTGCAGTGTTCCTTGATACATTTGTAAGGAAGATAGTTATCAGTTATGAATTGTGAAAGCTCAGCACTGTTGTTTAAATTGCAGTCCCTCGTCTTGCAAAAGCCTTTCATTCAGAGTTAGTAAATGATTTCTTGCTGGTGAAATTAGCATCAAATACATCATTTGCTGTTACAATCACCATTATTTTATGGTTTGCTGATTATCTGGCCATGTGATAGCTCCATCTTGCTGTGGCCAAGTTATTTGAATTATCATTAAGAAACTTTACAAGGCTAAGATACATTGGCAGAGATGGTGAGCAGATACCTAGACTGACTATTGTTTCTGCATTATGTAAAGCTGTGGGAGGCTTGTGTCTGGACAAACATGAACACATAGGAAGAATACTGGCAGGAGTCTGTAATTTCCTTTGGAGAGAGCAGGCCTGAGCCTCAGGCTGGTCAGAAGGAATCAAGCCAGAGACAAACTCAGTATTCAGCCTTCAAACTTCAAACCTTGCAGTGAACAGGAAGAGGCTACTTGGAGCTTAATATATATTTTGCATGGAATTCTTTCTTATTCTGAACCCCCATCTTCAAATATCAAAAGTCTTACAGTATAAATAGTTAATCTAGATCTCACACCTTAAGATCCACTGGCTGTGAATGACTCCAGACTGACTGGCACATTTCAGACTTTTTATTCTGAAGGTACAGGTAAACCTGTGGGGTGTGAAGAGCTGTTTCTGCAGAGCTGAGCACCCCAGTACAAGATGGGTGACCTCCAAAAAAAGGCTCTATCCCTGTGCTCTATGGGCCAGTTTACAAGCTCGTAGCATAGATCTTCAGTTTGGGAAGCTATCATGTACGTAATTACTTGTGAGACAGTATTTTTAGCAAGAGGCAAAACAGGAGGGAAAATGTCTAGCTTTCAAAGATGTCCTTGCATATACTTACTTCTCAAAATAGGCATTTATTTATATTATAGTAAAAATACATCTGCCACTCCTGGGAAAACAAAATATTCTTACCATGCTTTTCCAAGTGCTGGCAGCAACTATCTACAAGCCGTGGAACCTGCCTGTAAATAGGGTTCAGGCTTAGTTTCTTATCTCTTGCCTTTTCTTTCTTGCTCTGGGCTTCTGCTGGCAAAGAGAGCTGGAGAGCCTCCAACAATCTTGAGTGATTGTCATCAAGATCTGCGATAGAGTCCACAGACATTGCACCCTGTAAAATACACACACATGAACAATCAGTAGGGCTGGGGAAATCTCAGCATCACAGGACATCCAACAAAGACTTTTGCCTACCTGCATTTTAAACAAACTGATATAAAAATACCCTTAGCTACAACATTTTTATAAATTAATCAAGTTGTAATACCAGTGTAATGGATAGGAAAATTCACTATGGTACCAACGTTATTCTTATCATATTACAACAAATACAAATTAAAACACTGAAAATTGAAATGCTTTCCACTCCTTTACTCCATCCTTTTACTGATGTAAGCCTGCACATACTGCAGGGCAAGGATGAATCATGGTCTGTGGGTGCACCTCAGAAGTACCGTATTCAGGTGCATGGAGATATATAGATATTTTTAAATCTTATTGCCTACTTCTTCTGTAGCTTGGACCATTGTATCAGTGAAACTTATGCAAAATGATTTACAACCATATACCACGTACAGTTAACAGTTAATATCACAAATACATACATCTGTAGAGTTTGAAATAATCCCACTCCATCACAGAATAAAGATACACCAGACAAGTTGAGGTGCAACATTTTTTAAATAATTCTATTTCACATATCTTAATACTTTAAAATCATTGAAGTTCCAATGAAAGCTTTGAAATCCAGGTTTCAATTACAGCAAGGTGCAGAAGTTCAAGCAGTCTGTTAAGGATAAAGCAGCACAAGCAGCCAGTGGTTTCTGGCATGTTTCAATTTTCACACTTCAAAAATAAGACTTTTTTTCAAAGCACAAGATTAGTGTCACTTCAAAATTACCACTTCTCTCAAGTCTTATTAAGGCTATGAGGCAAAAACATTCTAGGGTACATGTAGTCTTACAATAATAATAATAATAATAATAATAATAATAATAATAATAAAAACACCAAGAAAAAAATTCAGGTTTTATTCCCATTAAAAATGTCTGTTGTAAACTATTTTCTTTCTTTCTAAAACAAAGCATAAATTTTACCGTAACATAAAATGTACTGTACAGGGATGCAACATGTCATCCTAAGAAATAATAATGAAAATGTAAATTCCTACTCAAAACTTTTCTGACAACTATAGTTTGTTAAAAGCTGACAGGCAATTTATAGACTGCTAGTCAGAACTCTATGTCTATTAAATGAGAACTGTACAATTGCTTACAAGGGAATTCAAAGCTCTAAAAGTATTTTGTTCCATCAGCCTAGCCAACGGAACTTTATGAAGATTTTCAACTCATAGGCAAAACTCACAAAAAGTCCACCAAGATTTCAAACTCATT
Source organism: Pyrgilauda ruficollis (assembly GCF_017590135.1). Classification (NCBI taxonomy): domain Eukaryota; kingdom Metazoa; phylum Chordata; class Aves; order Passeriformes; family Passeridae; genus Pyrgilauda; species Pyrgilauda ruficollis. The sequence goes on from NW_024524266.1 coordinate 6,454,719, forward strand.
GACAAATTTCTAGTTCATAATACCTTAAAAAACCCATTTATCAGGTATAGTTCTGTTTCTTGTAACTCATGGTAGATGTATAAATGAAGCACAGTGAAGCTCTTAGGTTTTTTTTTTTTTACCCACATTACTATAAACAATTACTAGATCCTTTAGAATGCAACTTTTGACCTTTATTTCTGATGTCTCTCAAAAGTACATCTTCTTGATTCCTTTCACCATTTCCTGCCAACAGGAAACAAAAACACAAACAAAAAACCCCTCCAGACCAAACAAGAACCTCTGGCTATGATCCATGTGTGTAAAATTCCAACTGAATGATATTTTGATTTTATTTAAGAGTTTGGCATTCCAAACATCAAATAAATAAATTGGCAGAAAATCCTAACCCCACCCTCACCACTGCAGCCCCTGTGTGACAGGTGCCAGCCTTTATACCCTGCCTTTACTGGTCCTTTCCTGTCTGCAAAGCATCCTCGCCTCATGAATCATTACCAGAGTCACTTAAATCGGATTCAGATCCCTAAAATAGATGCAAATACAGTCAGTTCAACGTGGTCCTTGGGCATTTTATCAAAATTGTGGATTAACTGCCACACTCAGCTGGCTTTAGGAAGAGTGACCTTGAGTTCAGTGACTGAAGCCATGGCTTGGCAATACCAAGTCCAGGCCAGCTCTGATTTTACAAAGTGCACAAGAAAATGTTACCAACATACTCCACAAATCCAGCTCAAACTCAGCCAGACCTCCCCGACTAGTGAGGAACAGAGGAGGAGACTGCACACCACTGCCCACCGCTCCAGGTCCAGTAACACACACACTGCCATGCCCAGCAGCTAAAGAAAATCAAGTTCCATCTACCAGGCATTACCTTTGCACATAATGGACACCAGTCCCTGCTCTGACAGGTTCAAAACCTAAATACACTAGGGAAGTTTTAAGCTAAGCACACAGAAACATGAAGGAAAGTGGAACTTCAAGATTCAACTTCCAACTGCTGGGCAAAAATCCTGGACAGAAAATGCAGCAACAATGATTTTTGTCAAGCTGCTGGAGAGGGACCCACAGCATTCACACCCTGAGCTCTGCAGCCAGCATTACCTTCTTCTACCTCTTATTGAAAGTCTCAGCTGAGTGCTTGAAGACTCACTTTTGTGTTTGAAATACACAAAAGTGAACGACACAGTTGCAAAGAAGTGAATGGTGCAATGGTAAACAATTCCTTCAGTTTAAGAGGACTGCACTCCAGGTGTCTGTGCAGCATTTTTGTGATAAATTGGTTGTATCAGTTGCATGTACTAACAAATAATTTTTTTCATTTTTTGTAAGCATTTTTCAGTTCAAAACAGTGCAATGGTGCTCAAGAGATAAAGGATAAGTGGAGGCTTCCTTACCATCCCCTAAATAAGCTCAGGGCAGAGGAGTAAGTGCACTGATAAACAGAATTATGAAGACAGACAAGATATGGAATATGAGCTGATATTTATGTTAAATAATTGAAAATTCATGAAATTCATTAGCTAAGTTCATTCCCTAGAGAAAATGCCAGCTCCCTCATGTCATACTGCCCACCTTAGTCTACTCTTATTTCTCTGTAGGTGAAGCATTTCCTACTGCATTCTCTATGGACTAAAGGCTCCAATTCTGCACTCCGGAAGCGGCAATGCCAGTACTGGCAAAAAAATCCCCAACTATCCAAACAAACAAAACAAGCAAAACCCTCCCTCAGCTTCTAGGAACTTGGTCCTGATGGATCTCTGTGGATGTACCAAAGGATCCATGTTCTTCTGCTTGCACACTGGTCAAATATATGTCAGAAATCTTATAATCAAATCTTTCTGAAAAGAACAGCAGATGAGTCACCTCTGGACACATAAGTTATCTTTCTCTCCTATGACAAAAGGTTCTGAAGCCAAGGAGTAAATACAGTGAAGCTTTACTTTTTGTCACTGACTGCCAAATTCTGAAAGAAGTTAATGGATTTCTCATTACACTTAGTCAAGTAACTTTGCACTTTCATGTGAATACAAATGCCTGTCCATATGGTTTGCACAGACCAACAGATGTGCATTGATGAGTATACAAGACTGCAAACATCATGCTTTCAGTTCTGCAGACAGAATACAGACACTTCAAGCTTCAGCTGGCAGCTAGACAAACAAAGAGCCCCATGACCCCCCTTCTTCCTTCTCTCAGTTTGCAATTTACTCCAGTTCTACCCCTCTTAATCCCTGGTTGGAAGAGCCCAACAGAGAATTTCTATGAAGCAGGTTTTATCCTAAGGAAGAAAGAAGGTGAGGTTCTTAAGAATATACTTTCTTTTCCAGAGTCTGTTCTTGTACCTTAATTCTTGCTCAGGTTTCTTAAAAGGGGTTTTATTCAAAGTATTTTATTATGCAATATTTTTCTCCCTCCATTGCAAATGAAACTAAAAAGCAGGAAAGTCTACAACCTCTATTCCACAGTAACAAAAGAAAAAATATTATCAACTGTAGAACTAGAAAGTTCAGAGCATAAAATTTACTTACAAGGAACAGATTTATGCTAAAAAATTATCAATTTTACATATAGATTAATATTCAACCCAAACCCTCCACTCTGTGTTTTGCTGTCAAAGGCATCTTCCTAGCCTGCATGCAGAAACATCCTTCAAAGACCCTGGTACAAATCTAGTCTGACAACTCCTTACTTACCACGGAGGATATGACATGGGTTAGACCATGAGGATTTTTATTAACATAAGGATAGGGATTAATAGTCAGACTTATTATCAAGTTAGATAACTTGATAATAAGTCTGACTATTAATCCCTATAAGGGACAAGTTACAGCTAGATTAAGATAAGTATACCTATAAATATCAAACACATAGGTTTAGACTTTAAAACTGCTGAAAAAATTAGGTTAAAGACAGATGGAATTTGTTAAATCTGAATGAGTTAGACAGAAGGAGGTAGATAAAGGGAGCAAACAGGAAGACTTCTAGATAATCTCTCTGCCTCTTTGCGATCTGTTACAGACTCACAGGGTCTGTATGACCTCTTCCCAACAGCATCAGCAAAAGAAGATTTCCACTACAGTTAAGAGTTTTCTGACACTGATGAGGCTGACATCCACCTGAAAAAAACCCACTATTTGAACAAAAAGTATTCCACAGTCCACACACACAACAGGTTTTTCCTGGTCCAGCTAGACCCTCTGGACCTACAATCACACCCCCCCGTGATGTGTCTACTTACACGCCTCCTTGCTCGTGGCGCTGGCTCAGGTGTGTTAGGAGAAGTGGATTCATTCGGTGTTTCTGAGGTGGAGCTGAGAGATGAGTTACTGCTGGAAAGTTCTTTGTTCTGTCTTTTAGTTCCAAATGGCAAGAGAAAGGCCACAAAATCTGAAACATCTTTTTGCTCTTCTCTCTGAGAGTCTTGCTTGAGCTTGTAGGCCCGGTCATTAGCAATCACTTGAGACAGAGGCATTCCAAAAGCCTGGGGAATAAATTCTGCAACAACAACAAACCCCTAATAGTTACCAAACATCTGGTATTTATTTAGTACAAAAAGAATTAACTCTTTCTTTGTTAAGAAAAACAATCTGAAGTCCCTTCAAATATATAGTAAATTCCAATAAAGTATTGGACTCAGTAATAATAACAACAGTGCCAGGCTGTCGCAGCCCATGGTATCTGACATATTTCTAGTCACATAATGCAAGATACACTGCACAGGACCTTAGAAAATCACTTGAGATCAATTCTAATTCAGATGTTAACTTCCACCAAAAGTAACTGAAATCAGGCACTTCTGGTTACATGTAGATGGTGCACAGGGGCATCAGAAGCTCTGGTAACCATCCAGAGACTGTGAGCCTCACTGGACTGTGCCAAAGCTCTCTCTCATGTTTCAGATCCCTCCACAGGCTCTTTCTCATGAATGCTGTAGGGCACCAGAGTCAAGGGGTCCTGGCATGTGCACGGGTTTCACTACAGTTCAAAGAGTATGACTCTACCTGTGCAGAGAGCTTCAAAGTACATTCACCACTCAGCCTAAGCCTTCAAGGATATAGTTTTCCATTTACACAAGAACTATACTGTTTTAAATACTGGTAAGGTTGAACCTGTTTAATAGTGGAATATCGGTATAAAGTTCCTTTGTAACAGTAAAAAAGCATGGACACATGGAAATATAGGAGAACACGTTGGTCTCGATTAAGAACATAATCCTTACATAACTCTATATAAGGGTTACTATACAGTTACATCAATATAAGCGTAATGTACAAAACCAGCATATATCTCGGATCTCAAAGTAAAATGCTTAAATATTTTACAAAATAGAAAAATGTTTTACAGTGAATCAGCAACAATTAAATTATCATCAATAATTTTCAAATCATATCTGAGATTAGCAGAAGCAAAACCACTGAGACAGATTTCCAACTAGAATTGGCTTGTGCTCAAAAGAAATGAAAAAAAAAATAGCCATTGATGCTATTCACCCTGGTGAAAATTAGTGCAACTTCTACTAGGTTCCAGCTTCAGACCTGCTCAGATCAGGAATAAATAAAGCACCAGAGATTAAAACCAAATTTCTTTAAGCATCAAAAAAGAAATTATTAAAAATAAAAAGAAGCACATAGAAAAATTCTTATATCCTATACTTCTCTTGCTACAATCATGTAAATGATTAGATGCCTCCTGGGATTTTAAGTCTGACTTTGAGACGCTTACAAATTGTATCTGAATTTGTATTAAGTAAGGCATTGAAAAGAAGAGGATATTTTAAGAATCTTGAATGAGGACACTACTAGTCTATCAAACTAAAGAAACAACAGCCCATTGTTCTGATTTGGTAGCTCCATTCCTGCTCTTTAGAAGCATGAAATGTTAAGACATGAGTTAACTTTGGTGGCCAGACAAAACTAAATCAGGAAGCAGAGCCTCATATATCAAGCAACTCTGGAGGTGACCTATGAGTAGAATGACACCTAAAACCATCTGCATTTAATTTAGGACAAGAAAGAACATCCTCACACAGATACCAAGCAATGCAGGAATTGCCACTTTCAGGAGTTCAGTTAGACCTTTCCCTCCTGTACTCAGCAGAGTGTGTCTACAAAATTATCACAGTATTAATATTAATTTTTTTTTTACTACTCTGAATTATCTTCCTAGTGGACATTTAAGATGACAAATTTGAAATGCACATATGCAACACATGTTCCCTTCTGGCTGTCTAACCAGGTGCTTTCTTATACTCCCAGCATCCCTTTTATTTGTCCTACAACATTTCCTGAGAAAAGCCAACACAGCATATTGCTCTGGTTTGGCTCAGAGCTGCTTGTGCTTTTGTTGCGGTGTGTTTCTCACGCTTTAACTTGGTTAAGTTGTAAATTGGTTCGTTCCATGTACCCCTTTATTTGCAATGGTTATGCCCCGGTTCTCCCTCTCCTTGCTTTTAGGCGCCCTCCTGACCGGACCCAGGACCGGGAGAGTGCCCCAGTGCTGCTGGTGGTGCTGGCCACAGCTAGCAGGGACGTCTGGAAGGGGTGATCGTCCTTCCCCTCCAAGGCCAGCCGCTGCTGCATGCTTTTAACTGGGAGAGGACAGCAGTATTTAGCAGGCTGGTGCCATTGATTCTACATCAGCTGGGAGATGAGCTCTCAGCACTGCTTCATTAAACAAGTTTCATTAAAATGACCCTCTCCCTGACTTCAGTATGTGAAGGTTGGCATTCTGAGGTAGGCGTTGCCCCTCCTTGGAAACTCCCAGGTGTGGGATTCCAGGTTTTTAATTGCTCTTGCTCAATGTGGCCCAGAGAAAGGACAATGAGCCTCTACTCCAGGCTGCTCTGATGTAGACTTTCTCAGAGGACATGAACTACTTCCTCAATTTCTCAGTGTCTGGCAGAGATGTGGAACTGGATGAAAACCAGCTGGCTGAATTTCAGACTAAATACAGATGGCAATGGTGCTGGCTGGCAGTGGTAATTACATTAAAGAGTTGGCAAACCCAGTAAAGTTTTGCTCATTTGTTGAAATTAAGAGAATCACTTGCCCCCTCTGCAGACTGCCTGCAGCCTCAAGCTCCCACCAAAATGTGTGTGTATTTGCACCATGGGCTGTGGTGGCAGAGAGCATGTTCTACCAACCACTCATCAGAAGCATTCAATCCCGAAAACTTCCTTGCTGGACAGGTAATTAGAGTGAATGTTAGCCCTTCTGACATTTCAGATTCATAAAAAAAAGAAAAGCTGTACCATGTGAAGTAATTGTGAAGTAATTAGCAATTCATGGATGGGAGAGAAAGGGCACTAACTCAAATCACAAGATGTGTAGGTTTGAGGCTCTGGTTCACAAGAAACGTAAAAGGACCAACTGCCTTTTTACAGATGTATGCTGGGGATCTCCTCTGTCAGCGAGGTTTCATTTGCATGAAGAAATGTACTTTAAAGCACTGCCTCAAACCTTGGTCTGTTGTATACATACTGAGTGCCAAAGCTACTAAGTCAGTTATTCTCTGTAAACTCAACAAAAAATTGATCACTTATTCAGTGAGGAGACTGGGCAGCTTAAAAAGACATTTTACAAAAAGCATAATGTAAAAATGTGAAAGAACCTGGCAGATTGGGCAATCAGCTTGGAAACAGGATCCTACCCTTAGCCTGCACCACTTTTAATACACTCCAGTTTTCAGTGTTTACTGGCAAAGGAGGTAATTTACTATTTTGGAGAAATGCATAATTTCTCTTACCAGAAAGTCAATCTTGCAGCTGAGGCAAGTTTCTTAACAAAATTTTGATTGAAACTGATATGTTCCTAAGAAATCTATCTTTGGCAGTAAATCATCATTTCCTAATAAAAAGCATCATGTCACAGAAAAATTCCTAGCCAGATCAAATAAGAGTTTCAGTGATCCCAAATCCTCCTTTTTTCTAATCAAATGATAATATTCAGGATGTTGACCCACATGGTTATAGCTTACCTGACCTCATGTCACCCTGTCCAAACACAGTTTAAAAGACTTCTCTGAAGTTGCAGCTGGTGAAAAGGGCTTTCTATCCCACAGAACATAACAGTCTATTAGGAGCCAGTGAGATCTATATTCTAGATTCTAATGAGTCTTTCAATACTAATAAAGTGAAAAGTAACTATGGTTAGGGTCCTTAGCATTGGGAGTTTTTTCTTAATACATCATAAATGCTGGTTTTGGGTTGCTAAAATCCCGTGACCAAGATTGACTAAGGTGCTTGTACCATATCTATTTAAATGACAGGAATAGAGATGAGAGAATAACAAGCTTTTAAAGGGATTTTTAAATGGGTCTTTAAGTCAATCTCCCCAGCTAGGCAGACAAGGTAACTCTGTTTCACTAACTGAAATCAATTATTTCAGATCTGTAGAGACAGTGATGGAAGCAGCAAACAAGGAAAACAGAAACCTCAGTCCATAAAGGGAACTGTAAAACTCCTTCCATCTGAAGGTTCTTCAAAACCTGCACTGACTCCAGGAGATTTGAGATAACACAATGTTCTCAGCATCAGTTCTGTGGCTGAAAATCTCTTCTTCAGCTACTCAGAGATCACTGACCTTCAAGGAGTAATATACAGCCCTCCCAATTACATATGCTTCTTTCTGGGAGTAGGTCTGGGCTTTTTTTACAAAACATTAAAGAGATAATTTGGTACTTTACTTGACTTCAGTATAAAATATGACACAATGTTGATTTTAAAAAACCCTTTATTTATGCCTAGAAAGCATGAGAAACATATTCAAAGTTTTTTAAAGAGGCATGGCAAGGTGGTGGAAATGTTTTTAAAAAACAATTTCTGGTAAACTACAATAAAAAAAGAAATTTTTTATTGTAGTTTAAAAGAAATTCATTTATTCAGCTCCCTCCTTAGGCTGTGCCAAGACACACAGACACCACAATAGGCTGAATTACTGAGAACAAATGCAAAAGTTAATTAATATCTTAATTTATTGAGAATGAATAGGAAGTAAACACAAAAGACATTTTCAAGAATTTTGAACTAAAGAAAAATTAAACATCTGCTGGATTTGCATATGCCACAGAGTTACCAGGAAGGCTTTTTCTCAGGAAGTCCTGCATACACAGCAGCTCTGCTGAGGCCTCACAGATGAACCTGCCAGGTATTTACACCCCATGCAGAAACATCAGCAAAAGGAATGATTCTCAGTTACTCAAGCAATCACCTAACAAGTGATTATAAATTCTGAGCAGGTCTCTTTGCTAACCTGTAGGGTTTTATGGAATCAAGGCAAAACAAACTTGGTTTACTGATAAAATCTTCTAGGGTGAGTAATTTCTGTAAGGCATCTCTCTCAAGAATGCCAGTGTGTACTGAAAAAGCAGGCCAGCTTACACTGACACCCATAGCACTGGCAAGGGATGCCAAAATACCCTGCTTCTGCATTAGCACTGAATCCATAAGGGAACAATATCCAGCTGCCAGCAGGCACAGCATCCTGAGAATGTCTTATCCCAAGCAGCACAGACATGTTGCTGCTCCTTCAGCCTGAGTACTGTTTGTCAGCAGCCAAAGGCAATGTTTGGAGACATTTGTGGACAGTAGGATCCAGGGTCATGATGGCCATTAATAACAAGGAGGCTGGGTAAAGCAGAAACACTTGGAACGATGGAAGCTGAAAATATTGTTTAAATGTCTGGGTGGAGGGCTGTTCTCCTGTTTAGTCTGTTTACATTCAGCAAGTTTTGCTATATCCTGCTCTGGTGAATTACTCAGAGATGTAATAACAATTGAAAAAACACTTCTTTTACAATTTTTCCACTTTTAACAAGATGTTGACAGATATAAAAAAGGACAAAGATATATGAAACTCATTTAATGTGCATTAAATTCAACTGTGGTGTCTTTATTTGCCTTCAGAAGCCTGACAAGTTGCTGAAACTTTCACGTAACAGACAGGGTGACTAATCCATCTAAACAAAATGTGAGGTTTAGACAGTAAAAACTCCATAGATTGGACTGAGTCCTAAAACACAAGTTATTAAATCTCCAAACATTCCTAGAAAAAATTAATTCCATTCCTTTTGGTTATCCCTTTTAAGCATGGATACCTGGTGGGGTGGGTGGGGAAGAACAGTCCTGGGCACCTCTGCAGAGAGAGTAACCCCAGAAACCTAGACCTTGGGGCAGTTCAGTGCACATCAGTGCTACAGGAGAGGGTTTGAAATGAAATCTGCATCGAGGCAGCTGCATCTCCTCATATGATGTATCTGGTAATCAGCTTTCCTGCTTCCCCTCTGATGTCCTGTAGCCTGGTTTTGTTTTCTCCTCACAACAGTGCAGCTGGACTAGTTACTAAAAAAGCCCACCACAAATCCCCCAAAATAAGCTGAAGGAAGGCATTCCTTTCAGGCTTGAGAGCTAGGGACCTACCTGGGTGGGTGTGTGCTCCCAGGCTTTTGTGTAGCACACCCATGCTCACAGTGAGGAGTGTTTGTCATGGACCAGCTGCCCAGAAATGGAAAATACCCTCTCTATAGAACAAGCTTGCTGTGAAAGGCATGTCAAGGGAGGTTAATTCTGACTGCAGGTGACATGGAGGCCACTGTTCAGGGAAGGTGGTGGGGCTCAATTCTGGTGTGAGCACAGCAGGCTCATCCTGATGGAGACTAGAAGCACAAGGCCTTCGATTTTTCTTTCCAGAGCTAAAAGCTGAGCATCAGCCTGAGCAATACTGTCCCCCCAACTCCTGAGGCTGCAGGAGATGCTGGTGCTGCTGCTTCCCACAGGAAAACAGCCACCTTTCAACCACTGTGCCAGGCTGATGGCCCCCATGGCACAAACCAGCAATCCTGATTGCTCGTTCCCTCTGCTGCCGTGCATTAAGTCTGCTCAGCAAGTACCTGAGTGGCAGATGATCCTTAATAACTCAGAAGGGCAGAGAAAAGTACACCAGGACCAACCATGGCCAGAAAACCTGACAGCTAAGATGCCATATGCTGCTACTTGGGCTATTTTTGCCTAACATTTGCTGTTGGCAATTAGTAAGAGCAGATATGCCTTTCTTTTCACTCTGCTGAGATAACCTGTTCAGAATGTGACTCCTTCCAATTTCCTGGACCCTTACTGACCAATCCAAATTTCTTCTAAAGGAAGGAGAGAAATACAGGTTCTACTGTTTGAAAAGTGATGGGGTATTTTCCTCTCAGAGGGTGCTCCTAATATTTTATAAGTGGTGAGTGCATGTACAACATCTCTATAACTCAGAATAAGACAGTGAGAGATGGGAGAAAAAGGATAAAAGCAGATGGGATAAAAAAGGACAAAAGCAGTATGTTTGAAACATCTGAATTTCAAATAATAATAAGAAAAAAGGAATTAAAATTAGGAGAATCAGCATAGTGATTTCTAAAAATACTTGGTATAAGTAACCAGATAGTATGAGCAAGGCTGAAAACCAGGAAGTAGATAAATTTAAAGAATGATGAATGAGTACAAAGTGATGATCTTTACTGGCAACTAGTGAGCGTTAAAAGGAAAAGTCCACTCAGAAAACTCTTCAGAATAAAAATCAGGTATATCCCCAAACCCACTAACTGAATGGAGCATAAATGCTACTGTGCAAGGTAGACACAAAAGAAAATCCCTGAACAGAAGATAATAGCAGAAAATAATATTATCTTGAAGTGCTCAACTGGTGCAGCTCTGTAATTATTAGAAACAAAGGTCAGCTGAAATAAACCACAGCTGTAAGGAAATAAAAAAATAATGCATGCAATATAAGAAAAAAATATGTTTGAAAGATCTTTGGCAACAGAGAATTTAGTGGAATAAAGACCAAGTCCGGGTTAAGGATTTGTATCCATCACCAAAAGGACACTCTCACTTCTCAAGGCACTGCATCAGACCACTGGTGGAGCTCTGAAAGTGTAACTGCAAAGATCTGCCAAGTCTGGGTGACACAGCAAAAATCTGGCTTTGGTGAATTTTCAAAGCAGTTTATCATTGTTAAAATCTGCCTCAGTAATGAAAAAATGTGAGGAGAAAAAAGCCAGAATGTATTTTAACTCTCAAACTGCTAAAGAGAAACTTTCAACAGAGACGACCAAAGTCATGGCACCCCTAAGGGAGGAAAGATGAAAACTCTCAGTACACCAAAAATTTGTGAGAGATAAAACATTTTTAAATGCAGGATGTGGTTAGCCTTTTCTGGTGCAGAAGAGCACCTCACAGGCCCTATGAAGATCAGTATCTGGCAAACACACTGAAAGCAGAGCAGGTTTTGCACAGAATGATGTTGCTTTGCACTCTTATCTGAATGAACAACTACAGAAAAAAAACACAGCAATGTAATGACTGACTAATTACGATGTAACCAAATGTAATTAATTAATAGGACATTAAATCATTAAATCCTTTCCTTAATGACTCCTCCTGCATGTGGCCTCAGTCATATATCATGTAATTCTTGTAACAAATTAGAAGTTTGGTGCTTGCAATGTAATAATACAGGAAGCCACTGGATGTATCAAACCAATGCGTCAGGGCACATTCAGTTTTAGAAACATTAATACAAATATTTTCCATAACCAGTTTTAAATCAAGAAAATAATAATCACGCATTTTAACTCATCAAACAAATAAAATTGAAAATAATAATATTTTCTTCCTGACAACTATCTAAACTAACTTGGAAATGGGGATGTTAATTTTTACAGTGGAATTTCAAAGTTCCACTTTTCTGCTAAACTAGACTTACAGTGAGGACATCAGAGTAACCAGGTCACTTCTTCTGTCACAAATTCCTGGATTTGAGTGCATGTTTGTGAAACTGGGATATCCATGCTGAGTTTTACAACCATTTTTCCAGAACTTCTTTTCCAGAAGTGAACTCAAAATTAGATGCACAATTACCTACATGCAATTTCACAGACACTTTCCAGCATCTCAGTATTTAGACTTAGTTCAAATGGCTCTGAATTACAGGTCAACTTCAGGTCTGGGATTAAGGCCCAGCCCATAAAGCTGATTAGTGTCCAAACAAAGGAATACAACCATATCCGTAAATCCATGTCACGTGGAGTTTGCAAAAATCCAACTGATCAATAGCACTGAAGCATTTATGTATTTTAAACAATGGCTGTTTTCCTAAGGTTAAAGAAAGAAAAGCATACCAACTGACTTGCTTGGGCAGTGCTGGGTTTATGTGCTTTGTAAATTGAGAGTACAAATGCAGGTAAATAACTGGATCATGTTATACAGACCACATTCTGCACTGGATGGTGAAAGTGGGGAGAAAGAAAATTGGAGAAAAGATGCAGTCCTTTAAGTCTTCCGTTTTTTCTCAGGAAAAAAAATCCCCAAAACTGACAAAACCAAATCAAAACCAAAACCTTTCAGTTGAAGAGATCTGACTTATACTGAAGTCAAACAAAAAAAGATAGAACATATTTTTTAAGCTGAAAATAAATTCCTAGACAGTATATCAGCTCAACAACATTCTACTTCAAAAAGTACGTATGAGACTAAAGAAATCTCATATGCAAAACTAAGACCTGATCACCAAATATGTACTAATTTTACCTTTGTCTCTGTTCTTCTCCTTTCCTAAAGAGTCCAGTTTCTTTCTCAGTGACTTCTTCCTCTTTTGTCCATCTGCAAGTGGCAAAAAAAAAAAGAAAACAAAAAAAAGGAAGTAAGTGAAGAGAAGTAACCCTGAACAAAGTGCTGCACAAGCTGTAGGAACATGGAGTGAGATGGTCACAGCACTGGGGATCAGGAAGGGTGTGAGACACATTTCACAAAAGCTGGGGACTGTCACAGTCCTCTGGCCCAAAGGAGTATGGCTTTGCTCACGCAAACGCTGAGGCTGTATTGGGGAACACAAATGTATCCCCTGCATGCTGCTGGGCACATTTACACATGCGTGGTCACTGAAGAGTTAACAAGGGAGGTTTTTTGCTGGATGCTCTTAAAAGCAAAGCACCATAAACCTAAAAGGTTTATGGTTTATCCTAAAGCCTTCATTCATGGTCACAAGGCTGTGATTCAGGTGTGGAACTAAAGGTAGTATTTGGAAAGGGAGGATTCCTAACCTCCAGGATAAAGCTCTTCATACCAGCCATACCAGCTGGGTGATAGCTGACCACCTTCACATGACCCATCTGATCTGAGCTCACGCTGGGAGCTGGCAGTTGAGTACAGCATGTCCAGATTGGTTCAGATGGATTAGAGCCTCAGAAAAATTTTTGTTCTGACAACCGATATGTGGTCCAAGTTTTCATTTAGGTATTAAGGACCAATGGTTTTAAGCAATATCAGAGGCAGGTTCGTTCTTGAAACAATTAAATCAAAAGGTTGGCTATCATTATTTCCTTCAGCAGCATCTTTTATAATCAAATGTCAACAAAACAGGATTTTATTTATTAGGTCTCAACAAATACCAGGGATTAAGTCAGGGGCCTGCTTTAACTTGTACCTTTGGAATTTTTTAAGTTCCAAAGCAATATAAAGGGTCTACCACAGGGACTGATATGCTAACATAGACACTGCTCTAGATAAAGTTTAATGAACATGTACCTTTTCCCTTACTGGTTTTGTAATATGGCAAAAAATCAAAAATGAGCACACCATATCCATTTCACTTTTAGGGCAGGAGAGTCACCAAGTAATGTGTCTCAACACATTTTTCTAGTCGTATAAGCCAGTGTCTTAAGTAAGTCTTAAGTCTTTTATAGCAAGGAACATACCACAAAGGAGTGAAGTGGATCTTTGTTAATGAACTCTCATCTTTGCAATTAGGGGTCATGAGAGAACACAAGCTACTTCTCCATACTTGTCCCTCAAATCCTTCTGAAAACCAAGTCCAGAACATTACCCGATAGACTGCTCAAAAATTCTGACTTTTTTATAGCAAATTAATAGTATTTTATTTTAAAAATAACATTTCTTTTTACTTTTTGTAATGGTGGTTGAACCGACTCCACTTGCACTCTGCAGTTATTTCCAGGATACCACAGAATCACAGAATGGGTTGGAAGGGACCTCTAGGCCCTTCCTAGGAGATCATCTAGTCCAACCACCCCCCAGAGCAGGGTCACTTGGAGCAGGTGACACAGGAATTTGTCCAGGTGGGTTTGGAATGTCACCAGAGAGGAAGAATCTGCAACCTCCCTGGGCAACCTGTTCCAGTGCTCTGACCTCCTGAGTGTAAAGAAGTTCTTTGTCATGTTGAGGTGAAAATTCTTGTGTTTTAGTTTATGGCCATTGCTCTTTGTCCTGTTACTGGGCACCACTGCAAGAAGTCTGGTGCCATCCTCTTGGCACCCATCTTTGAGATATTTATGTGGACTGATGAGATCTCCTCTCATTCTTCTCAAGCCTAAACAGGCCCAGGTCCCTCAGTCTCTCCTCATAAGAGAGATGCTCCAGACCTTCATCATCTTTGTAGGCATTTGCTGGACCCTCGTCAGTACCAGATTGTCTCTCTTGTGCTGAGGAGCCCACAAGTGGACAGAGCACTCTGGATGTGGCCTCACTGAGGGTGAGAAGATGGGCACGATCACCTCCCTTGATCTTCCTGAGGCACCCCAGGATAGCAGCAGCCCTCCTGGATGAAAGGGTTCCCAGCACCCCCAACTCGGATATTCAGTTCCTGTCTCGGTGTACAATTGCCAAGTGCTGGTTATGCCGACTCCCCTTTTCCCACACCTGCTCTGGTGATAATTCATCTCTCTGAAATAAGGCTGACTGGATGGATAAGATATTCTGGGGGAGAGTTCAGCAGTATAATGGTGGTAATTCATTGCCTGATATGGTCTAGGATTAGATTTTCCTTTTTTCTTAGCCACATGACAAGGCTATAATTCAAAGTCATATTCTGATTGATGAAAAGCCCAGACTTTTCATACCTTCTGGCATTTTCTGTTGTTATGATTGAGTTTTTAAGAGAAATTCTTTCACCTCTTGGCAATGTGAATAGTTGGTAGCCTGCTTACATACGCCTGACAGTACAGTTTGTTTTTATAAGGTTCTCTGCTATCGTTGTGTTTTGGCCTTATATCTATAATATCCATGTTATAAATTCAAATTACTGCTTCACAGACCCTTTTTGATAGATGATTTATATTTCTTTGGAGTCACAGAGCTGTATTCTCCAAAAACTCATTTATTGATATTCTGACATCCCACTGAAGTCTACTGAGACATAAAAAAATGAGAGAAAGAATCAAAATTTGATGTAAAATGCAGTGTTTTGCTATGATCATTTACATTTACAGCTTACCCCTAGAGAAAAAGAGTTACATATGAAAATAAGGCTGAGAAGAATCTCAGTAAAAAGCTAAAGCTCAAAAGATCTGCCAAGAGGTCTGAGGTCAGTTCAAGTTCTCATCCTCCCCAGCAAAAGACATGATAAATTACAGTCTCTCCTCTGTACATATAAACATGTTTTCAAATGACTGTTAATACAGGGCACATCAGGCATGAACACTGCTGAAATATTCATAATGTGTTTAAAGACTTATGCAACCCCAGCAGTTTTGCATAGTAAATGAATCCCATCCACAATAATAATGCTTAGTATTTATTAGCTACAGTGTAGTTTTGAAAATACAATTAATATCCAAAACATTATTGAGAAACAGGCAAAGTATCATTACCCACGCTTAATACCTACTGTATGTTTTTTAACTAATTAGCAAATACTTGTGCAAAACAGTATTGTATCAGTCTGAAGCACTATTAGATATGGATAGATTGCTATTTTTAATTTTCACTTTGGAAAAGTCTAAACCACATAGTGATAAAAGCTGTTGGGCTGTTGTTCAGCCTTTTGTGTCAATGAATTGTCAATTTATGTCTTCTTTCTATAGATCAACAATACACTGCTCCTTCAACAGGTTCCACTCAAGAACATTAGCAAGACTAGAGAAGCACTCAAAGGACAACTGTCACAGAGAAGGAGGCTGTGTGGTTTTTTCCTTTGCTAACCCATTCTGTTTTCCTGAAGGACACCTGTGCAGGCAGCTGTGCAGATCAGTTTGTTTTTCGGAAATGGACTTGATCTGTACAGCACTTACTAATTTATATGCTTGCTGCATTTTTCACTGCAATGCATACATCACTCCCTAGGCATCTATTTATTAAGACTAGCACAATGAATATTTAAAAGACCAAGAGTCTAGAATCAAACTCCTGAGTGCACATTAAATTGCTATGTGACCTGTTTTTCCAAAGTGGTGAGCACTTCCAGGTTCAGTTAATGCCAAAAAGTCTTTTCTATTTGAAAAATTAGGTCATCTCTTTAGGACTCTGCCAGTGAACCACACAGCCTACAGAATACAAGATTATTTGTACTGATCTACCGACTTTTTACAAGAATTGAACAATCTGACTTCTAAGACTATCAAATAAATCAAATTAAATATTTTGGGTTAAAGTTGAAATTCACCTGCAGTGTCATCACTAGCACAATTTTTTAAGCATTTATACTATCAAATCCCAGATTCTCTACAGACCATTTGCAGGCTTAGATTTCTCTCTAAGTGAGACCGTGGTTCTACAATCTAGGTAATAAGAAGTCATTTCCACACTGTGGATATATAAACTTCAGCTTTAACAGTTAAAACATGAAAAGAAAGAAAGAGAACTTTGTACATTTTTAAACTTGTTGTTCTGTTGCTTTGCACAAGACCACCTACCAACCACCCACCTTCTATGACTGAAAGAGAGAGTGCAGCATGAAGCCTGTTACTATTCACTTCCAGTACTTGTTTATTCAATATACATTTATGGAAATGAACAAGTCTGTTTGGTAGGTAGAAGTGTTACTCAGCATAAGCTAAAGCATCACAAATTAGGTATAGGGAATTAGCTCAGAATTATAAAGTTAGTGGCACACAAAGTTAATACTCAGGAAGTCTTGGCCAACAGTTTCAGATTATATCCCTTAATAGTTAATATCCTTTGAAACCTTAATCCAATATGCTTTTACTAATTAATAAATTATGCAGTTAAAAAGTACAACAGAGCCCAAGCTTTGTACATAATTTCTGGGACAATACTATAGTATTGGGCTTCAGGTAATGAAAAAAAATACCCTCTCAAATATGCTTGAAGTGAATCTGTAACAAAAATAGGATTCTTCAGCACTTTCCTTATACATGGACTGGTGGATTATCTATAAGAATGATATTCCTTTTATGTTACTTACATGCAAGGACTCTTTTTATCACTTTTTACTCAAAAACATAATTCATAAATTCATACAAATCCTTCAAACTAATTTAACTCGCTTTTGACATAAGAGATGATATGCTGCTGACAGGGTTGGAGAACAAAGAGAACTTACCATTTATTGGCAAGTTCCTTTGCTTAAGAGAAATGAGTTTCTTGTCTGTTTAGGGAAGAATGTTTGTCAAGTTTCATAATTAAGGTTTATTTTAACACATTATAAAAAGAGGACCTATCTCAGAAATTATTATCAGACCCACAGTTCAATTATAAAAACAGAAATGGATAAAAAGGTTGATATTGTGAGATTTCTAAACTACTTCTTCATAGTAATTCTAATTCTGTTCATGGCCATTTTTCTTAATAGCCACTACTAATTGGATCTAACAGCACTTAAAGAAAAAAAAATAAAATATATCTTCTAAGATTGCAATCAATTCTGTCTTAAAAATTACTACCAATGGCACCACAAAGCACAAAGTTAGACCTCTCTTGAGCACTCTTTGGTTCACTCATCCAGAACAACTCATTGCCCAAGTGCCAGCCTCCCACAGCCAGCCTGTGTGCCAAATGTCAAGCTGCAGTCTCTCTGGCCTGTGCAATACTGCAAGCAATTGAGAGTGTCAATCAGAAAACACTGCTAAATTCTGTTGACAGAGCACAATAAAGGCAAGACTGCACTTCATTCATTGACAGTTGCACAGTGTTTGTGGTTGCAGACGCTTCTTTGGGTCACTATACAAAGAAAATTTACTTCTGAATATGCACTTGGGGCTGCTCTGCTGAAGAAGAGGGTGCTGGTTTTACTTAGCCATTTCTGTGACTATAAAAGTCCATCTTGAAATATTTATTTTTAAAAACGTGTTGAAATGCCCTGTCCCCATGCAGTAACTTCCAAAGCACTGCCAGCTGCAACACAGATGGAAGATAAAATTCAACCAGAGAAACAGGATTTTAGCACACAAAGCAATATGAAAAGGGGAAGGCTGAGCCTTCAGGTATTTCTTATCACACTCTTCCTTTGCCTCAGCCATACACACACAAGACCTCCATCAGTGATGCAGATTACTGTATTTATTCAGAAGCTTTGGTCTATTGTCCCTTTATGGTCTATGTTCCACACTCTATTTCACTTTGACTTAAAGCAGTCATGACCTTCCAGGTGACATCTGGCTGGTAGATGCTCACCTCAACCCACAGCACCAGGTTCAGGCTGCTCACTAAAGGCACCACACACACAACAGAGGCAGCTTTCCTCTGATGCTGCTTCCTGTGATGCAGCAAACAAGCTTCAGCATTCCCCTCTCTGAGAAGTTCCTGAAGAATGTGCTTATGGCAGAACGAACAGCACGAAAAGGGCAGAGCTGAAGTCAAAGCCGGTTTTTCAGGAGAAGGGACATCCCTCCTGTTGGGCTGTGCACAGGGGGACAGGGCTGGACAGGAGCAGCACTTGAGCCAAACCCTTCCCGGGGCAACCGTGAGAAACCAGGAGAGCTGTGGGGAAAGACGACTGCGCAGGAAACAACGTTCTTAGCAACACACGGTGCATACAGCACAACCAGCTGAGGAAACCCACAAGCAGCAGACAAAAGTGTGCTTTTAATTCACCTCTTCCACATCCCAGCAGCTCTTTGATAAACTGTGGTTAGTGCATCTTCTTCCGACCAAGGCTTCACTGCCTCTGGGCTAAGGCACTACTATTGTTAAAATGAAACACAGACAAATTACAAAGCCCAGCTGTGCAGGTTTTGAGTGATTCAGCTGCTGAATGTTTAAAAGCTGCACTATATACAATTTCTTTACTGTTGAACAGTAAGAATTTGGTGATACTGGTAGACAAATTAAATTATTTATCTAGAACATATGCATAAGTTTCCATGGAACTCGTCTAGAAGGAAAAACTGATGGAAATCTCACCTACCTCAAAAGAAAGCTGCACCCCTACAGGAACTACAGTTTTATTTATCAAATAACACAAATAAAACTACAGTTTTATTAATCAAATAACCTCCCGTGGTTGTGATACAAATTTAAAAAAAAAACCCAAACAACCAATCCTACATAATTTGCTTGCCAGGTACTAATAGATTCTTTTATACACATCAGCTGATACTGAACAGCTATTCTGAAGGCAAAGGTGATATATCAATTGATACTTGCTGAGCATATCACCAGTAGACTGCCCTGTCTTTTAGGAAAACAAATCTGAAAAGTGTAGTTCCAAACTAGACTCAAATCTAGAAAAATGCACTATTTCTATTGAAACCTATTTGCAAGGCCTATTTCTATCAAAAATAGAGACTATAACTGCAGTGAAATAGGTATTAACTCTCCTTCACATAAAACCCCAGAAACAAAGAAAAAACACACCAAACAAAACAACAAAAAAAAACCCCAAAAAACAAAACAACAAAAAAAAACCCCAAAAAAACAAACAACACCAAGATGCTGCCACCACCACAACCAAAAAAACAAAACAACAAAAAAAACCCCAAAAAAAACAAACAACACCAAGATGCCGCCACCACCACAACCGACAAAACAACAACTTACTTTGGTCACTGCTTTAATTCAGATAGCAAATACTACTCAACTCCTATGGCTAGAGGAACCATAAGAAAACATGACATTTCCCCTGCATTTGCCTACATGTTCCCTGGTGCATTTAAGAACTTAATTAGACTCCAGGTATATATGTTGTAAAGAAATAACTACCTTTGTATTTTCAAATATGTTCTTCCATGACTCTCTGTCATGAACTTGCATTAACTGGTGGGCAAATGCAGGTACAATGTATTCTAAGGGTGAGAACCAAACCTAAGTTGATAGGGAATATGGGATTTGAGCTCTGGAGTGAGGTCAGGGCTCCTGAAGCCACAGCCAGAGGGAGAGGGATGTCAGAGCCCACCCATGGAAGGAGAAGAGCTGGGAAGGAGCAGCTTCCCAGGCCTGCCCAGGCCACTGCACTCCTGCTGTGCAGGAAGCTGCAGGTCTTACAGATGAGCACAGCACAGCTGCACCAAAAGAAACACTTCAGCAAGTAAAAAGTGGATGCCTGCCTTGTTTGTGCAAGCTATGTATAAATATTCTTAAAATAACAGAATTTTTAATAGTTGCAGAATTTTTCAAACCACCACAACAAAACGAAGAATGAAGTTTTCTATATTTCCTTTCAATTTGATTTTTTTTTGTTTGGTTTTTTTTTTTTTTTTTTTTTTTTTGGTTTTTTTGGGGTTTTTTTGGTTTTGTTTTTTTTTTTTTTTTTTTTGTTTTGTTTTGGTTTTTTTGGGGTTTTTTTGGGTTTGGTTTTTTTTTTTTTTGGTTTAAGGTAGTCCTCAATCTTTTTGCATTTGGACTATTGACTGGAAGAAACTGTGTTGGAGAAGCCAGGGGAAAAAACCCTCTTCAGTTATTTTGCCATTATTGTAATGAAAACATATATAGTTTTTTTGCCATTTAAGTATTTTTAAACTAATAATATATTTTAGATGGCTGCATTACACAAGCTCCGAGGAACAAGACATTCAGTGAGTTTTAGAATCCAAACACTAAATTATAATTGTTTGGGAACTGATTTGTTAAATTTTTAGCTGGACCCCAGGAAAAAGCTCATTTTGACACAAAAATAGATAGTTGCCCAAGTACTTTTCTATGTCAGAATGAGGAAAATAGCTGCTGCTGCCATACATAGATGGGGTGATGGAAGTAACTCAAAAAACCCATGCAAAGCTATCTGGCAGCTTTTAGAGGATTATGAAGGAAAGGTCAAATGCCCTTGTATGTGGCTGTTAGTGAAAAGCAGCAAAAAGCAGGCAGATTCCTGGAAAGGGAAAACAGACAGACAATGCCAGGTCTGACTTCCCTGTGCATAAACACACTCAGATTTTCAACTCATACACAGCTCTGCTCGCTTCAGCACCTACATTAGCACAGCACTGCCTGTGTCATAAGAAATCCCAAGTCACAGTAATCTAACAAAATAATATCAAAATCCCACCTCCCACCCTCCAACAAAGCCCTTAAAAAAACAGCCACAGAAAGTGGTCCAGGTCTTTTGATTGAGCACGTCTTGTGTCAATAATGGAAAAAAAAATGTGTCTAGACACAGGGAAATTAGAGGGAACCACTCCTTCTAGGCTTCCGGGCATATTTGCTACATTGACACTGATGAGAGGATTCATGAAACAGTAACTTCAAGTAGCAGGTGCAAGACAAAATACAGACGCTACTTTTTCACGTTACAGCAGTATCCACAGTGCGACAGGAGCTTCCCTAATCTCCAAAGATAGGAAAGTTCCTGACTTAAATAGTCTGTGATACATCAGGGCCCTTGTTGCTGCCCCTCTCTCTACGTGGGAGACACTCAGAAACCATGATGATGGGCAGAGGTTTGAAAGCTTTGAGAAAGACTGAACAACACCCCCTTCTCGGAGTGTTTTCATAACTCAGAAAAACTGTCAGCATTAAACAGGTCAAAAAAAAAAACCTCAAAAAACCCAGGTTAAAAATTATCTATACTAATAAATGAAAACAACTACAGTCAATGAAAATATTCAATAAAGCACAGAAACATATACTAGATAATTACTTCATAACATATGCAGAGAAATCACTGGAGTAGTCATCCAGCTTCTGCTTGACCCCCAAGTGGTTCTGTTTGACCATCACAAATTTTAGCTGTACTGAAAAAAAAAATTCAAAATACCAAATGAAATTAGGTAGAAAAATAAACATACAAGCTCTAAAACTGCTTTCAGTCCACTGGGGAAGCGGGGCAGAGCAGGAGAAATTTACTGCCTCCTGGCTTCAACTACTTAAATAAAAAGTAATTTTATAACGTGGAGAGGAGAGAGTAGTTTGATGCTATTGCTTGTCAAAATGACTCAATTTGATAAGGAGAGCTACCTTCAATCTGAACACTGCAGAGTGAGCCAGGGCCAGAACAGATCCAATCACCAGATTGTAGTTTGCCTTGGATTTACTCTTATCAATAAATTTGCACACCTGTGCTGGCAGGTAAAGAAGCAACCAAGCTTCTTCACATCTCAAATCTCAGTGTCAGAATGAGTTGAGCTCTTCAAAGGAAGAGGAAATTCCTCTAACCCTCTGGAATTTAGGAGACCAGCCAGTGGTCACAGAGATAGTTCAGGGCAGCCAGATCTCCACTGTCTTCTGAGAATTGCCTTGTTGTTACGACTCCTTTGTGTCCTCCTTGTGTCCAAGTCCTCCTTGGACTCTCACCTTAAAGAAGAAGCCACAAAAGAAAATAAAACAGCTTTCATAACTTACTCTCTCTGAGACTAATTAAACTAGTCCACAGTAATCCTGCTCAGAGCTGTGATGAAGAAATGAAATGAGAGAGGAGCTCTCGGTGCATGGAAGTGAAATCATGGCGCAGCAGTCTCTCACTGGACATTTTGGTGGCTCAAACAACTGAGCCGTTATTCCTCTGAAAAATTACCAACAGATCTTACTTCTAATAATTTCTCTCTGTAGTAATTACCTGTCCTTTCTATCATCAATCATAACAGAAACAGGTGTTGAAAATGTAAACTACACAGAAAAAAAGACACAAGGAGCTCTGCAAAGAACACTTGGGCTGACTTCCTGCACAGAAATAGAGTCACATGGACATCTGTCTAATCTATTCTTAAAATCCTTCAGCAGGAGATTACATCTCCATTAAATCTCAACACAGCCTTTTCAGTGTAAAAGCCTAATGCAAAGATATATATAGTACCACAGCTCTGATAAAATAAATCTATCTGGAGTCACTTTATCTTTCCTAATCAGTATCTAGAGACATTACGCTTTTGGCACCAACCACAACTGCACTTAAATCATGCCTGTGGAAAAACCAGAGAAAATTTTTCTACCTAAGGCAAGAAAAAAGTCATCAGGAATATTCCCTAATGCACTTCTGAAAGGAGCAACACACACAAGATAATAGAAATAAGTCTGATTTTCAACTGAAATTTTTGAAGAAGTATACTGGAAGAATACATGTTATACTGATGTTACATGTTGGCAAAGCTCTGCAAAGGCAAGCAGAACATGGAAATGGGTAGGCTGCAATGTCAGTATTCTTAATAAAGGTTCAAAAGCTTTTTCCTTGGCATATATTTATTGGTATTTATTCTTTGGCTTTGAACCACAATACAGCATGAATTCATAAGTCACTACCAAATCACTGGATGTATACATTTGACTATTGGCAAAACTAGGACAGTCTAGATGGGCATTCAGAATCAAAGGGTAAGTACTACATGAAGTGTTAAAGACAGATTTGGCAGAACACATCCAAGAATGTCTCTGTTACACTGGTGTTCTCTCAAAGGAAAAAAAAAATACACCTAATTTTGCAAAGCAGTTTTAGAGCCTCCCGATGTGTATTTTGCTTCTCAACACTGATTCTCTCTACCACATCTCAACTTTTGAATATGGCCAATGGTCAAGATCAATGTTTTAAAATGAAAGCTGAGATTTTCATGTCTGACACTAATACAGACAAAATACCAAATATACTTACATGTACTTCAAGTCAATAGCTATTTCAAGTACACTCCTAAAGAAACTACATTAGATAAGATTTTTATTTTTTTTTTTTTGGTCTCAGAAGAAATTTTTTAATTCTATGGGACATAACATCAAATATATCTTGCAGCAGTCTCTGGATCTGATGTTTCAAAAGCAGTACCCTAAATGTACAACAGGTAGGATCTAAATAAGCAACTGCCCCAGTAATGAGAAACCCTAGTCATGATTCTATCTTTCTAACTTTTCATGATATTTGCATACAGAAAGGCTGATTGTAATATTTCCTTATTTACCTTGGGAATTTAAGCAAGATCTCTTTCCTTCACCATGAAGGGAACTGAAAGTCTCCTGCATGTCAGCGCTCCTGCCAAACGAGCTCCACAGCTCAGTATTCCTTCAGTGTCTATCCCTGTCCTCATTCCTTTCCTCTTTCTCCACAAAATACACCTACACAACAGGTAGGTTCTCAGATGTTACACAAATCTTTATTTTAAATGTGCTAAGCTATAAACTTATTTTGTTGTATTTACATTATCAGTGCCATTGATTTTCCTGTGAAGCCTACAGCATTTTTTACCTCTGTTCTGTGTTCATACAGCACAACAAAAATGCACGCTGCTTCTCAATCAAAGCTCCTAACTATTTACAAAGCACTATTTAGTAAAAAGACAAGGGTTTTTTGTTTGTAGTGATTTTTTTTAATGAGTAAAACCTTTTGCTTTTAAACCTATTAGCTTACCTCTGACAGAAAAGCTAAGTTGAATAAAGCTTTCCTGATGTAAACAGACATGTAAAATCTGCTATGTGATACAAGAAAATCTCGGAAATCAATTTGCTGAGCACATCATAGTCTGTTATAAAAAAAACTGCCTCACAGCAAAAATTTAAAAAAGGAACATCCCTCCTTCTTAAGTTTTAAAGATAATAAAGTATTTCCCCTGTTACAATGTTAGAAAAATTATATTCTGGAAATCTTGTTATATTTCCATTTTGTTCTTTTTTCAACAGCGGCAAAAAAGAGAATTTGAAAGAAAAAATCCCAACAAAAAATTCTGCAAATTTTCTTAATGGTAGACAAAAAAAAATTAAAAAGTTATTTTCTTGTTTTCTTATCTCTCTGCCTGGAAAAACTCCTGTCACCTTCACTTTGATAAATGCCTGTGTAGCATAGTTCAAGACTGTGTCTCACAACCTCTACCCTGCAGCAGCTGGGACTTCTCCTAGCTTAAAACATTAACTCAATTTTACTTTTTTTTTTTTTTTTTCCCCAGACTGAGAGATATCTGGTTTTGTTTTCTTAGCATGAAAATGGAATCCCTGGAAAAATACATTTTTCCATGAAATATTTGAATTGGAGGGCACAGGTGGGAAGTTTCAGTCTGAAAATCAGCAAGTTAAACAGTTTTTATCTCTGACCAGTCCCTCTGATAGAGAGCATAGCCAAGATTTACTAATGTAGCATATAGGAGGAGAATTTATCTCAGCCTTACTTAACTATAATCTTCATGAACTCTACTACACTGAAAGAAAATCCATGGCTCATAAGCCCATGCCAGAGACAGTATTTATATGAGAAGTATCAGCAGAAGTTGGCATTAAGAGGGGTGGTAATGAGCCTTTTCACTCAGAAGATACCCTGACGCCAGTTCAAAAGCAGCCATCCCTGAGCCTGTAACTCCACAATGTATATGCTACAGTTTACTTCGATGTTTTCCACTACCACAACAGCTATGATGCATACAACATGGTCAACGATTAAAAACAATGACCAGTTTGGAGTCCTCACAAAAATGCAAGCCCAGATAAAAATCACAGTCACTCTCAGTGTTAAGGAAAATGAATAATGAAATATAATGGCGAGAAATGTAAGCAAAAATGATTGAAAGAAGCACGCCCTGCCAAAAATAAACAAGAAGCATAGAATTGTGTAACTCTTAATTCCCATTTCTATTCAGAGCTTAACTGGAATGTACTGGGGGCAAAGTACACAAATGAATGGTAAAAATTCAGAAAGCCCAGCCATGTTTTCCTTCATTTCGGAGACAAAGTTGTCTCAGCTCTCAGTCTGTAATCACACACTTATCCAGCCCTCCTCCTTCAAACTCACCTTTACTAAAACAAGTTGTACAGAGCTGACTCCATGTGAGCAGATGCACAGTGTCACATGGCACAAAGCTCACATGCAAAAACATACACCAGCACATGTTCAAGCAGCAGCAGCTTCCATTAAAATTGCTTTCCTTAAATGACTGAGACTGCATTTAGGCTTCTAAACCTACCCTTACATCATATTCATTACAACTAAACAAATGACCTGAGAACCAGATTTGACAAAAATCTCTCTCCCAAAACATCACAGAATCAAAGAATCATCAAGGTTTGAAGAGACATTCAAGATCATCCAGTCCCACTGTCAACCCAGTACCAGCACAACCACCAGTACACCACATATAACCCCAAATGCTCTCCTCATTGATTCTTGCTCTCCACAAATCCTTCAGCCCCACTGTAAAGCTGGGAAGAAAACATCCTGTTAGGAACTGGAAAGAGCACAAGAAGTCATTTTCTCTCTTGAATAAAGAGAAGACCCGAATGTGACCCCTGAATCTCAAATCCTATTCAAGCCCCTTCATCAACAGGTTCCCATCATACCTTCAAAACCCAGGCAGATGCTCTAGGAGCTGCATTACTGTTGAAGCCCTAATTCCCCATTTGCTCAATTCCTAGTAATTCCTACCCCTGCTTCCAAACACAGGGTCAGTGAAGTGGGACAGGACTGTTAAGAGAGTCATTATAAACATGAGATATTTAGGAAACTGATCCAATCAAAACTCATTCAACTACCTCTCAGCTCAAGAGATACCTTGGAGCCAATGAACAGAAGAATATGAGCTCCTCTGCTGCTCTGATCCCAGTTTTACTCTGCAGAAGCCATCTAACTTGAGTTAGCATTTGCTTGTGAAGACCTTCTGTAAAAGGTTCATTTTTCTCACTACTTGTGCACAAGGACATACACAAAATCGTAATGTCACCAAAAAGCAAGCACACCTGAAGTGAGTTGCATCATCATTTTTTTCTCCTATTTTAAAAAGATTGACTTTCCTGAAATGAGAAAAGACACACTATATTGTAAACATGAACTGCAAAGAAGCATCGGCAGAATGGTACTGTTGTGACATTCAGAATGTCAGCAAATTAAAAATCTTTCACAGAGTAATTGCATTAGTAAAGAAACTGTGTAATGCTTTGCCTGGAAATTACATCCTCTTGCAATTTAACACATTAACCAACATAAGATAAATGACTCTTGGTCTAATTTCTGGTGGCAAATGGGGCAATGACATGGGAGCAAAAAAGGAGTTGATTACAGAATTCGAAAGATAAAAGGCAGAAAAGCAAGACAACAAGAAACAAATGTGAAACATCTCATCGTATATGTAAAAGTAGTACCTCTTGAATTCATTAGAATAACCTACTTTAGTGCGATTGTGGCATATTTTAAATGACATGCTCGTTAAAGAAATTCCTTTGGGAGGTGATCCCTTCTCTGTGACCACAGGATATTTTACTAGGAGATGTGAGTAATGTTCTTCATTAACAGTAATAGCTACAATACAGTGAAGGAGAGGGATTACACATGAGGTCTCACAGTCTGTGCATTCCTACACAAGTGTGGGAATAACCAGATGAGCCCTGGAAGAGGCAAACTGCACTAGCTGTGACAAAGGGACCTTCTGAGCATGGGAGGACTGAAGCATTATGGAGAAGCAACCAGTAACAGCACTTCTGTGGTTGTAAAGATAAGGCAGAGGCATCTGTAGTCTGGTTTAACCTCCATGCAAGCACGTTTGGCACAAACACTTGTTAGCCATGAACAATGAATTTTTACTTTTCACCATACCTATGCCAGTAAATGTAATTATTCAAATGCCTGCAGGAAGCAAATGCCTAGCAGGCATATGCATGTTCTAATGTAATTCTCTAGCAAGTTTTGAAAAGCAGCCAAAGAACCTCAAAGAAGTCCAACTCTATACACAGCTTTCTAAATTTTCTAATACATAAATAGTTCCACTTGCCTCTACTCATGAATATTTTCATATGACATTCTCTGAAGTAGAAGAGAGTTGTAGGGTACATCTTTCATTTTTCTGGATCTCTCCAGACCTACAGAACTCCTCTAGTTCTCTCAGACAGTACTAGTTCTACATCTCACAGTCTTAACAGCCTGTTTTTAACTTGAGTCTGTTTTTAACTTGATGGCTGTGATGGTATTTTATTTTATTTTATTTGCAGTCTTGCATGCCCAAAGTGCCCAAGCCAGTTTCACATGGATAAAACTTGATATTTGACTGAGATGATTAACTGGATGGCTGCCTGTAAACTGTTGTCATAAATTTTCATTCCACACATTTAAAAATGATAGGAACATGAAGTGGAGTTCAGAGTGTCTCTGCAAAGGGCCTAAACCAATCTGTAATAATTTCAGAATATGGCAGATTCTTATTCTCCTATCAAAGTACCAGCACAGATGTAGCATGGATTGACAGAGTGATTATTAGATATATCCACTTCAAAATATTATTTATGTCTGTTGTCAAAACTGGTGCCAAGCTTTGAAACAGGATGGACAGTTAAATACTAAATGTACCTTAATTCTAGCTTCATCCTTCAATTGATTGTATTACAACATTTTAAAATTAATTTGTACTAGCTATTCCTTTGTGATGTATACCTTAAAACACAGAAAATTTCATGACCTGGTCATTCAAAGCAAAAATGCAGATGTGAAATTATTTGCCTCTTATTAACAATCTCACTGGTACATCCAAACCGGAGAGCAGAACTGAATAGCCAATTTATTTCTCAGTCAAACTGAGCCAAGAGATACATGAAATGATGGGGCCAGCAGTAGCAATCAAACAGTAGCCTGGAGTTCCTGACTTTTTAAAATGCCTTTTATTTTTAAATGTTTAACAAAAAATTATATTCTTACTCAGTTTCTGTGCTTACAATTACACTTTTCAGACTGAATATATCTAAAAGTAATTTCAAGATTTATATTTACCCCTGTAGATACATGCTGTGAAAATAAAAATAGTTCTTGTGTGTGATTCAAACCTGAAAGACTCCCCAAATATCTGGCCTTTCATGGCACTCCCAGCAGGAAACAGCAAGCAGAACACAAAAGCAATACTCACTCTTCAAAGCTCAAAGTTTCTGAGCGTGGCTCAATGTCCAGATGGAGACTGGTGACAAGTGGTGTGCCTCAGGGGTGCATACTGGCACCACCACAGTGTGGCATCTCCATCAGTGACACAGACAGTGACATTGAGTACAGCCTCAGAAAATCTACCAATGACAGCAAACCAGATGTGGTTGCCACACCTGAGGGATGGGTCACATCCAGAGGGACTTGGACAAGCTTGAGAAGTGGGCCCAGGAAAACCTCATGAGGTCCTGTACCTGGACAGCTCCTGGCATCCACACAGGCTGGAGATGGAACAGGTTCAGAGCAGCCCTCCCAAGAAGGAATTGGAGGTGCTGGTGGATGAGAGGCTAAGCCAGCATGTGCCCCTGCAGCCCAGAAAACCAAACACGTTCTATACTACATCCAAAGCAGCGTGGCCAGCAGGGCCACTCTGCTCCACTCTGGTGACACCCCAGCTGGAGTGCTGCATACAGTGCTGGGGTCCTCAGCACAGGAAGGATATAGATCTGTTAGAGCAGGTCTAGAAGAGGGCCACAGAAATCATCAGAGGGCTGGAGCATCTCTCCTACAAAGATAGGCTGACAGAGTTGGGGTTGTTCAGATCAGAGAAGGAAGACCGGAGAAATCTTAGCATAGCCTTTTAGTAATGAAAGGGGGATCAAAAGAAAGACAGGGACAGTCTTTTTAGTAGGGTCTGTTGCATCAGGAAAAGGGGTAATGGTTTTAGAACAAAAGAGGGTAGATTTAGAGGTGTAAAAAAGATATTTTACAGTGAAGGTGATGAGACACTGCAACAGGTTGCCCAGTCAGGTGGTAGATGCCCAATCTCTGAAAACATTCAAGGCCAGATTGGATAGAACTCTGAGCAACCTCATCTAGTTGAAGATGTCCCTGCTTATTGCAGGGGGGTTGGACTAGATGACCTTTAAAGTCCCTTCCAAACTAAGCTATTCTATGAATGTCTGTACTCAATTGTCTTGGGTGATATTACCACACATCCATCCACACATGTAGGACCTCCATATGTGTATGTTCATCTCCCTCAGGAACAGCCACTGGCAGTTCAGACTGTCAGAAATTAATGGAAAGTCCTTAGTGTTCCAGTTCCTCCTATAAATATCCTATAAAATTGATTTCCTGTTGATGAAACTTTTTTTTTGAGGGACCAGGGAAGCTGGTGAGGCTTGAAGAAATTTATTAAATCCATCTCACTGCAAATCGGTACCTTCCTATATGTATGAAGTTGGACTTTGTTTGTTTTGGCAGGAGTTTTCTGCAGAACCTAAAAAGCTGATTAATACAAAAGCCTGTCTCTTTCACATTTGTTACTTTCCATGTCATTATTTTCAGGTGCTGGACAAATTTAGACTCATTTAAAAACTGCTCCTGTGGCATCACTGTGTATATGCTACCACACAGCACCTCTGGTCGAAGGTGAGAATTCAGTGATCCCTTGTTATTCCTTATGTAAGTATACAGCTGCAAAGAAACAACAGGAAAGCCAGATTTGCAAATGACTGCACAACAGCTATCTCTGCTATGCTTGATCTGCAGCCTACAGGAAACAACAGAATCTTTCTCATTGATGAGGTTTAGATCTCTTCCATGGTAACCTAAGTACAGGTCTACCACATGCACATATCCTGCATCAGGATTCCAATAGCTGAGCTGCTCCTTTTCATTTAATCTCCTGTTTCCTAGGAGTTTGAAGTTTTATGCTGAAAATTAACTCGTTTTCTAGGATATAAGCAGCACCGTCTTTAGGAAAACTTGGGTAGGAGTCATATTATTTGACATAAATGCCTTCACTGCCTACCTGAACTAGTGACAGTTGGCTTCCTTCACAGACAATGTTATACAGAGTGAAAAAACCCACTTCTATGGTAAGATCTACCTGACCTACATAGACATTTAATTCTGGATATCAGGAAATGTAAGAAAAGCATTTTTTTTCTCTCAGCTGAGTATCAAGACATCCTGGCATGAATGCGTCTGATTTAGATTATCTACCCTGTAGACATCTGCCCTTGATCAGATGATCCCACCCCCAGGTGGCCCAAATTGGACACAGCATACAAACAACTTTACTCATCGTTTTTACATAATGACTGTGGTTAAGAAAAACTGAAATGGAAGACAGTATCTGTGGAATAAAAAAACCCCAGTGTTTACTGCTGTGATATGAAATCAGTGGCTTAACAATCTAAACAGAGACAGCTTATCAAGCCCTTACCTTTGGGGATAGTAATCTGACAGCCCAGGTCACAGTCCTGCTGCAACTGATAAAAAGCCACTTCCTGCAGCCGAGCACGCTCCAGCTCCGAGAGGCTTTGAACGGGAACTGACTTCAGCCGAACACTGCGCCCTGACATGCTGTTCCAAGTGAAATCACCCTACAGGAAATCAAATGGAAAAATATGAAGCATCATATGGTATGCACAGTGTAATAAACAGAACCATCTCTTTTACTGCTAGAAAAAACAACACAGGTTCTTCTCACCAAAAGGCCATTTTCTTGGACATCTCTAACCTTTCAAGTATCTTTATTTTCCCCGGAGCAGCATTCCTTAAAAGGCATACAGTCATGCAAAACAAGAAGTCAATTCTGTCTGAAGCCATTTAATCAAGTATTGTTGCAAAAACACTAGGATTCCAGTAACAAAAAGCACAAAGCAGAGAAGAGGGGGGGAAAATGCATCCTTGTCTGCTTTTCCCAGTTTACTTTCTCTGTACAGTACTTGATGTTACTTAATTCTCTTCCCACACCATCGGTCAGAGCAGCAGACCTCCATGCTCCACATGAATCTTATCTCCCACATCTTGCTAATCCTACTCCAGCAGACTTGGAGAGCACTGGCACTGGCAGAGCCCCTTTTCCAACACATCTCATCTCCTCCTTATAATGAGGCTGTGTTTAGAATATGATCGACTAAAGGACAAGACATTCCATGTTTTTGAACAGCTGCAATAACAACATATTTGCTAACATTTATAGAGGAAAACAGCATGAGATATGCTACATTTCTGTAAGATACCAATTATGCTTGGAGAGCAAACCGAAAGCTTCAGCTGTCGTATATCCCACCTGTGAAAACCTGCACAAAAAACTCTTCTCCCAGTATTCAGCTTGGGCCAGAGAAGTAATCATCACTCAAAGAAAAGAGCAAGCATGAAGACAAGCTTAAAGCAAGACTTCCAGAATTCGTCTCAAAGAGCACAGATTAGTACAGGGAGAGAAAGAATTTGTTTTTCATTCTAACCATGTTAAAAAACAAACATCAGTCCTGTCAGTGACTATAATCTGATGCAGCTGCTGATAATGAAAAAACTCTGATGCACATCAGCTGGGCGGTAAGAAACCCACCAACCTGCCTTTTATCACAGCATGGCAGACTTACAATTAAAAAACTTCACTCTTTTTTTCAGTTTAAATTTCAACATCTGTACCATCATTGCATACTAATTCTTTTTTCACTGTAAACTATGATTCATCTGTTCTGCACATCCATCTGCAGTCAAAGGATGTCCCTTGACTATAAAAATTATTAGCAGAAGCTCCTTAATATAAAAATCAGTTAAATTAGACTTTACTTAGCAGTTATGCATCCTGCTGTATGCAAACATCTTTGTGCACATTGCCATATATTTTGCCCATATATGTGCACATATATTTAAATACACATGTACAACCTGTACCTACATTTGTATTTAAACACATATGCACACCTATGACTGTGTGAGTGTATTCACACAGAGGCATGAGACAAAAAACATCAACAAATGGGCAGCACCATTTAGCAATACAGATTAAAGGAATTACACAGTTAACAACCTTTCTTGCAATTCATGAAATATGTTTGAATTCAGCACGGAATTTTTTTTTTGCCAGAGTAGTTTTTGTAAGTCATTAAGTAATCATAATAGATAAAGGCATTACCTTAATATCAACAACTGGACCTCAATATCTTAAAGCACGTACTATGATCAATGTCTTTATAGTATTTATATGCACATGGGCTATATATGCAAAAATTCTGTGTTACCCCAGTATTTAACTCCTGGAATTTGTTACTTCATTTTTTTTTTTTTTCTCTTTCACCTGTTCTGGCTCTTCTGATGCCTTACTGCTGACTAACCAGATTTAGTAACCTCAGACTAAAGGTTTGCACAGTGTTACAAGTCAAGCTGTGTAACTTAACTCAAGCAAAACCAAACCAGCAAGAGTCACATAAACCTTATTTGAAAAACTGCAAGTAAACATTTGCATTTTTTAAAAAGCTGTTGTCATTTACAGATAAAAGTGATCAAGAACAGCATCCAAAACCAGACAATGTATACAACAAAACTAATTCCTTTCCAACCCTGATAATGCAAAAGAAACTTTACAAGCACAGAAGTATACCATTCAATCCTCATGAACATATAATATATAAAGTATTCTACAGGCAAAATGGTACAGATAGGTTTTTATGGTGGAGTTTAGGGGTATTTTATCTTATATCTCCATCATCAGCATTTTCATAAACAAAAATATCATTGGTATGTCTACCATAAATGTGAAATCCTAACTCTTAATATTAAAACAGGAACGGGAAGCAAAAATTACACCTCTAAGAAAATGTTAAGGTAACAGAATACGTGTCCTGTTTCCTGTAGACCACAACAACCAGTGCAGCATGGGACTTTTAAGAAAGAGCACAAATTAGGCAAAAGTTCCTTAACTGAATTCTGCATGAACACATGAATTATTCCTCTTTTTCAAGAATGAAAACAGAATTATGAAAAATAATTTATACATTGTAATGAAATGAAAAAACAATTACAATACAATTACAATAAATGAAAAAACCCAGGTTTTTATTCTGCCAGTTTGCAAGGCTCCCATATGTTCTTGCTGCTCACTGTCTAGCTAAAAACAGTCATTTGCAACATCTGTACCTTGCAATGCCACAACAGGTTGCTGAGATTAAAGAGTGTGCAATTACTCTGCTGTGCACTAAAGAAGACATTCCTTTTCAACACTTGATCGGTTTGATAAAATCTCTGCTAGGTCACATTAACATAGGTTTTTATTATGCTAATGGAACACATGACTAATAAACTAAAATATTTTTGGAAAATCATGTGGTAGGTAGGGCCAATGAAATCTCCTAATCTTTAAAGGCTCAAGAAACTTTTCCTTGAAAAATTCTGTTTCATTTTGAAAATATATATCACTTATAGATAACTGTCTTCTATGTCAAAACACAGTGTTTGAGAATTTAATCTATTCAAATACTCCTATGCTTTACAAAACACAAGGTAAATTAAAGGCCTCATCTTCCTCCCAAAGCACTGCACAGTTATACAAACAGCCTGTAAATTATTGCAAAATCATCCAGGCTTGGGAGAAGTCCAGAAAAGTCAAGC
Source organism: Pyrgilauda ruficollis (assembly GCF_017590135.1). Lineage (NCBI taxonomy): Eukaryota > Metazoa > Chordata > Aves > Passeriformes > Passeridae > Pyrgilauda > Pyrgilauda ruficollis. The sequence goes on from NW_024524266.1 coordinate 6,489,089, forward strand.
TCCTTGAAGAATGGGTACTGGTAATTACATCTGCCTAAAGCTATTCAGCACTCTGTGGGGCAACCAAAGGAGGACAAGGGCAGCACAGACATGAAGAAGATCTTCTGTTTCTCTCTCCATATGAGAGGCAACACTTCACCAGCCTAATCAACATCAGCCTGCCCTAGCTGGAAGCTCAAAAGGAGCAGAAGATCTTTAAGCAACAAGTGAGAATGACATGTTTGTTTTTGAAGTTCATGCCTGCATGTGTTCAGACATAGTACACAGGTTGCTCTCTATTATTTTGATTATAGGACTGTAGGTCTAAATATGCTCTGCAAATGACTCCATCACCAAAAAAAAAAAAAAAAGCCAACACACAAACAGAAGAGTGTAAACAGAAATACTGTTCTGGGATAAAGTGATCAGCCTGACAGGACATAACTTCAAACTGCACAGCTGCCTTCATCAAAGAATTTTATGAAACCATAATCTAGACTAAAAGCCTTCTCTGTTTTTTTCCACCAACCAGTCACGTATTTTTCCTCTCAAGTCCGCAACTTCAGCTGCATTTTCTCTCTGGCATGCCCATTAACATCTAACATCTTTCCTCCACTCAACCGAGCAGTTCACTCACCAGGTAACTGCCTAAAATATCAGAGCAGATGACTCAGCAAAGAAGATTGCTGGAAAACTGCACCTTTTGCCTCTGAAGAAACTGAATCTGTCCATTTTCCCTGTACTTCTCGTCCACAGTCATAAGCACAATCATAAGCACATTTTTAATAAGATGCAGACTGCAGCTTTTCTGATATTCTTTCAAGCATTTTTCTAATAGGTTGGATGTTTGGTAACTCCAAAATAAACATTAAGTGGTACATCCTGACTTAAGCAACACCGTGCACTTAAATTACTCTTAAGCATGGCTAAGCTATTCTTTCTCCTGAGCCTCCGAGAGAAAATCTTGCAGATGTCTTTTAGAAAAGCCTCATTCTTCGGTCTTTGGTACAATACAGAAACTGGTTGACAGCTGCATAGAATGCTGAATGTAGATGCAAATGTATAGGCAGTGATCAACCTTGATTTCTGTGGAGTTTCAAGCCTTAGTGAGTTATGTGGAAGGGAAATAAGGTTGGGAAATAAGAATCCTTACACATCACAGTTTTATAAAAAAATAATTTAATGCAAGAAGGAGAGTGCAATTTTTGTCTTATGCCTTATTGCTACTGTTAATGACTTTGGTCTGTATTCATTTAGGTGAACACCATTATCAGATTAGCTGTCTACTTTTCATTAGTCTTTTGCTCAAACCCATTTGAAACCACTAAGATCAAAACCAATGACGTCTACTTTTTCTATCCTAGCAACTTTTAGCTATGTGCTTATATTTAGATGGGTGTCCACTATAAAAGAACTCAGTAGTTTTGCACTAAAAGATTATATTGCAAATAATTTGGCAAATATAGTATTAGCATCTTAATTCTGTTTGTTTAATTACTTCTTTAAGCTTCATGAAACCATGTATCACTGCCACTTTACAACCTTTTGTTTCCCCTGGTCATTTATTTAAACTCTCTCTACAATTATTTCCAGACTCCTCAGGCATGAACTCTCACAATTTGGCTATTGGTACAGGTAATCCCTCTTCATTTCCCTGGTGTTGCTGTTAGTAAGAACAAAACCAGCTCTAAAGTAAGTCAGTTGCTTCAGCACAGTTACATACTCTGTGCTATTGAATCAACATACAGAATACTGTTCCTGGACAGGATGAGAATGAAGAAGAAAGGGAAAAACTAATTTAAGTAGCCTTTTAAGCATTACATACAATTAAGAACTGCACGGAAACTCCTTTAATAGGGTCATCCTAGATAACCACCTGCAAATTAATGAAGATTTAAAAAGCAGGAGATGGTACAAGTGTGCTATAACCTGACTCTCTCTGCCACCCTCATTTCAGATGCTCTTCCATAGCCAGCTCAGTGCATTACAGTCAGCATCCTGGTTTCCAGCAGGCATTACAAACTACTGGAACCTAGGATGCTCTCGGATCACACAGATGCTCCCAAGTGTCTGCTACTACTGCAACAGAATTCCTTCAGATGAATGAAATGCCACCTCAACACTACACACTATAAAGAAGCACAAGACTTGCTCTGTGACATCAAAGCATTCAGAGGAAGATATCTAAACATGAACGTACAAAATATGAGGCCCCAACAATTAATCTTCATTAAGAAAGACTGACTTCACTAAGGTTGTTATCTAGGGTGACATCCTGTTCCCCTTGACGTCAGTGGCAAAATTATTAATATAATGTCTCCACTAGGAAGAGAGTAAGTACAGTCCAGATGATTCTGTGTTAGTTTGAAGCCTTTCACTAAAGTAGCCTTATCTCATACTATATTGTATTTAAGTGTAGTTTTGTCAGAAAGATCACATTTTACAAAACACTGGTTGAGATATGACAACTACTTAATGGCAATCAATATAACTACTGCATTGCCAAAGACAGACAGACACTTCCTCAAATCCTGTCTCATTCCCAAGGCTGGAAATCCATGTATTCAGAATCAGTACCGCAAGGCAACCCCTGTGGGAACACTGGAAAGCTGGTATTCCACTCAGGGGAGACAGAATTCACACCTACAACAGAAATACTTAATCTAGCAAGAAGGTATGAACCTGTGTCCAGGTAAAGATACCCATTTCAGACTATTAATTACAGTGGTGATTTCCATTTATCAGAGTAAAAACTAACTTTAGTCTAAGGATAAACAGAGAGCAGAACAATGAGCATGCTTTCACAGCAGCATTAAAACTGTTTGAATAAAAGGGAAAATATTTCTGGATCAACCCTTCCAAGTTTTCTAAATGCCTCAGGATATTATTTCATGTTTAGAGTACTTAAAAAGCATTCTCTTACAAACACCTGATGTGTAATGAATATTATTTCATTCCTTTTCTAACAATAAATCTGAATGATGTACAATATATTGCCTAGCAAAATATTCATCCCTAACATACGGACTCTGTACTGAACTTTTTCAACAGATCTAGAAAACCAGCCTCCAGAAGTCAGAAAGCTCCCCTAAAATACATCAAAATACATGGTCAGATTTTTTTGATTTCTTACTTCAGCAGATATCAATATTTCTTAAGGGATTTATCAGGAAGAACTGCAATTAAACTAGAAGTGGACAAATACCTTTTTTGGAGGCTCCAAAACAGAGACAGAACGCCTTTAAAAGCCCAGATCCAACTTCAGACTTACAGCTGAAATTTTGTTGGCCTTCATATAAATAGATTTTTGAGTGTTTTCATGTGTAAGAGAGAATCAAGCCATATTGCAATACTCTGAACTTTGCTGCAGGTTAAAGGTATAAGCAGTGCTGTCACAACTACGACTGCATGAAGTAACAAGCTGAAAAACTGCAGTAATCAAACCATCTGAGAGCACAGTGTAAACTAGAAAAGTTTCGTCAATCTTAACACAAAAGATGTGTGATAGCCTATCTTCAGTAAGAGAAGAATTATTTTCCCTTCTATTGGTTCATTTATTGTACATTTTGAGAGGCTGGTGCTCAGGTTTTCCAAGTATTAAAACTTGCTCCTGCTTCATTTGGAATAACAAGAATTCTGCAAGCTAATGGCAGCTGGACCAAAATCCAATACAACAGCTGCACAAGTATTACTTTTAGTGGCAAAGCTGCCTTGAACAGACTCCACACCAGTTCCTATGACCGACACAAAGGTGATCCCAACAGCCCTTGGTGTTCAGCTGCCTGTGAAGGTGAATGAAGAACCACAGCCATGATACACTGAAGACTGACATCTACTCTTTGAGTTTTCCTGTGCCACAGGTTATGGAAAAGGGAGACTCTGTCCTGAGGACAACTCTTGATCAATATTGCAGGCTACAGTAATCTATTCATTCCCTGAGTGCCATCTATTCAAGCTACGTCCTTACTAAATGCAAAGCTTCCAGTGAGATACTGATTATTGAAATAGTGCTCTTTCTCCTAAGCCTAACGAGATTAATGTAAAGCAAACAAAATAGTAAGGCTGAAACTATATGTGAACTGTATTTAAACAATCTGAACAAAAAAAAAATATATATATAATTACATGTCCTATCTGGATTTACGATCCTGAAGTAGTACAAAATATCCTGGTGAAACAAGGAGGATCTCTGCTTGCTCAGCACCAAAGTTAACCATTTCTGCACCCAATAAGAGGTGACCGCAGCCAATACTTAGTACAGTTAGGAGTGGCATCTATTTGTATTATGGTCTATATAAAAGGAAAAAATGCAACATTTTAGAAGAAAGGAAATTACCTACTATTTAAAAGAGAGAATGCATGTGAAAGAGTACACATTGTAATTTCCAAGCCTGCAAAAATTGTATCTGCCAAAGTATTGTACACAAAGCTAAAAATACATATTTGAGTACTTTAGTTTACTTCCTGGGTTTTGAGCTTTTAAGACTCACGGAGATTACATAATCTGACAAGGATACTGTCAGAATCTCATAATGAAAGTTAAAATCAAATAATTCTATAGCTCCAAGAACTAAGATCTGACTAACAGTATAGTCTTTAAATTCAATACAAAACTCTATTCTTACTGTTTCAAGTGGTTCATACCAGTTTTTTCTATAAACTTGCACAACTGACAGAAAGAAAAATGAGGTCTGTTGCACACAGGAAAACAGTCATCCGACTACCTAAATGCCAGATCTGGCTGGAAAACAATTCTAGGGCATTATTTTCTTCTTTTGTGGGGAGAGTGAGGCGGGGTGTTATTTACTTGATAGGTACAAAATGCAAGACACCTCTAAATATTTACATTTGGAGAGTAAAGTGACAGCTCTCAGTTACACAGCTAAAACACAAAGGACTTGGGAAGAAGTCTGTACTACCTGACCTGGAGCAAGAGTTTGAACCAGGCTTGCACACAATCACAGAATCATTTAGGCTGGAAAATACCTCTGAGATCATCATGTCCAACCTCTGAGTGGACACCACCATGCAAACTAAACCACAAGCACTGTGTGCCACGTCATCATTTCTTGAATAACTCTAGGGACAGTGACTCCATCACCTGCCTGGGCAGCACATTTCAATGCTTAACAACCCTTCCAGTGAAGAAATTACTCAGAATGTCCAACCTGAACCTGCCAAGGTGCAACTTGAGGGTATGTCCTCTCCTATTGCTGGTTGCAGAGAGCAGTAAGATCCCCCCTGACCTTTCTCTTCCTCCAGGCTAAACAATCCCACCTCCCTCAACCACCCCTGAAAGGACCTGTGCTCCAGGCCCTTCCTCAGCTCCACTGCTCTCCTCTGGACATACTCCAGTACCTCAGAGTCTTTCTCATGGTGAGGGGTCCAGAACAGGACACAGCATGTGGGGTGTGACCTCACCAGTGCACAGGACAGGGGAAGTATCACTTTCCTTGACCTGCTGGCCACATTATTTCTGGTAGAGGCCAGGATGCCATTGGTCTTCTTGGCCCCCAGGGCACAGCTGGCTCATGAAACTGTCAATCAGCACCCTCAGGTCCTTTTCCACAGGGCCATTTCCAGCCATTCTTCCCCCAGACTGGAGAGGTGCCTGGGGTTGTTATGGCCAAAGTGCAGGACCCAGCACTTGGTCTTATTGGACCTCGTGTTGCTGGGCTTGGCCCATGGATCCAGGTTTACCCCATCCCAGACAATTGCCCTACTCAGGAGGCCATTATCTATTGCAACATCTCCCCCCTACTATGCTGAGCCTCAGTAGAGATTGCCAGTGCCCTCCAGAGCCATCTGCAAACTCATTACATGAACGGCTACTCTCAGAGCTGACTTGGACACCTCCAACAGCGGCCACCCACCAACTCTGTATTGTGACCATGTGTGCTTCCTCATGCCCCTTCTCTTTTTCACAAACTGGCTGAGATAAAGGCTGAAAAAAGGTTGTAGGAGCCATTTTCTATTTTAAGGGCGTTTTCTTTGAGTCATGAGTTTATATCACCAGGCAGCAGTGCTGCAGTGTAAGTGACACAGGAGCTCTGGAAGGCAGGGAAAAGTGCATTTCAAACATGCAACAAGTAAGCAATTAGCTTTTAGAGAACAGGAGTTTTCACTTATTTTGCTACGTAATCACTCTACACTTCAGTTTTATCACTCTCCCACTATGTTCACGTGTGCAAACACCACCCTGTGCTACACACTGATGTCATGCAGCCCAGGACAAGTCTGTACCAGCGAGTGAGTCACAGTGCTCTGCCAATCTACTCCAGTTTATTGGGACTGTGTTTCTTCCTTTGTTTGTTGGGGTTTTTATAAGATCTAGGATATCAAATTCCACCCACACCAGCAGCTGTTTTGCTGATTCTGTCTCTTTCCTGAAGACCCCGCAAAGATGATTCTCTATGGAAAAGTTCAGAAAATATACAAACTCTAATTACAAGGAAAAACTGTGAGTACAAAGCTTTGCTCTCCTTAGTATTAGAAATACTTTTCATCCATGGAATTACTTTTCCTCTTCTTTCTATGCAATGAAGCACAATGTGATCCCTTTTTGCAAAGCACAGCACAGGACATTAGCTTAATGCAAAGCACTATTTTGGCATTTCTTATAAAAAATTTACTGTTTGCACACATGACTCTGCTGATTTGCCATTAAGTTCAATACCAAACAGAGTTTAAATATTTTTTTAAGAAACTAGTTCAACTATACTGGAACTATACAAACAGCTCTGAATGGATATATAGCTATAGGTCAGACTGATGGATCTTTGTATGCACCTGGAAAGATCACTAAAAAGCACCTTGAAGCTCACCATTGTCTATTAACATGGAGGCTTGTTAAAAATGTGACTTCTAAAGTAAGAAATGTAAAATGATCCACACAAATAAAAACACTGTACTGTAACATCAATTTCCAGGAAAAAGATGTATTTTCTAAACCGCCCCCCCAACTTGAAGGACCCCGAGTTCAAACTGTGCCCACCAGACATTCCACCACTTCTTTCTTTGTTTTAAAACAGCACATTTACTTTGGACAGAAAAGGGGAAAAATAGCCATAAAGTTCCCACTGTTATGAAAAACAGAAACAATTGCTAGAGTTACAAGCTCCTCACAGACCGAGCCAGATGATGAACAGCTCTGGGTCTCTACTTTCTTGTATGCAGTTAACTCGAATTTTAAAATGCAACAATAATGCAGCCGTGGCCATAAAACCTGATGCATACAGAAACTGTTATTTGCCAAAATGAACCAATGCAGCAGCAGCTGTCACGCCATCAGCTTTCAAAACCCCTTTATCCTCAGCATATTTTTCTCACAACTGCCTGGGTTACGTGCCCTTCATGCACAGAGCATACAAAAAAGGATAAACATGTCACCACAGAATCCAAAGCAAACCACCTGATGAAGCCACTAAAATACAAATCAGCCTAATTACACAGTTTGGTTTCCAAATGTTAATGTCACTTCTCATTCCATAGTTTCATTACTCTCAGTCTTTATGAAAACAGGCATGGTCAGGAAACTGGTCTGAAAACAAACAGTATTGGAAGGCTCTCAGTTTGTTGATGGATTTCCAGAGCCTGGTAAGTACTTGGTAGTGCCTGCTTTTCCCCCCACTGAATCAAAGATGTTCACTTCTCTTCAAACTCATCTAAAGCCCAAAAACATTATACCTGATGTTGCCACGAACACCACATTCAGACCATGTTCTCCCTCACACTTTCCTCTATCCTATGACATACAAGATTATTTGGTTTCCTTACCCATTAACTGAGCTCTCTTTTGTCTTCAGTGTTCTTCCGTATTTGATCAGCTATTCAGTCTTGAATTAAGGATGCAGATCCAGATATGCCGCATCATAAAATAAATTAAGAATAATGTTGTTGACCTGCAGCTGTGTACTAAGCAGTTGAGAGTGAGCCCGGCTGGAGCAGCTGCAACTCCCAGGACACCTTTTGCTGCCAGACGTCATGAATCTTAAAGAGGAAAAATTATATTTTCCTTTCTGTGCTTTGAAGCAAGCTGAGAGGCTGGCCCAAGGAAAAGCTCAGTCACACAGACAAGTTGTGACTGGGTTCCCTGCTTCTTACTCCAGAGATGTGCTGAGCTAGTGCAAGGAGCTCAGGTGAGGAAGGGGCAGAACTCCTCCCAAAAATCCTTCAACCTGGGGATGTGCAAGCTCAGAACCAACTGCAACTGCCCCAACTCTCCCTCTATCAGGAGAAGACAAGAGTGCTGGACACAGCTGCTGTGGCACCTTAGAACACAGCAAGGAGCTCTCAGCAGCTTCTGCCTGACGTTCTCACACAGAGCTTTATAAAACACCTTTGAAAACTTACTCAGGCAGGCCAGGTATAACATAATTTGACAACAGCAACATAGAGTCTGAGCATTTTACACAGTCTGCTAGGGGAAAAAAAAATCCTTGATAAAGGCGCTGCTTGATAAATAATGTCTGTCATGTTCACAGTCCCCATACAGAATGCTGTCATCTATAGCGCGTGGGCAGAGAGCGTAGGAATTTGTGAGAAACAAACAGTGAATCACCAATTATTCTGATGGCAGCTCTGCCCTGTGTGGCTTTTCACCAAGTCATTCTTCAGAGTGACAAGTTTGTTTGTCGGCTGGCACGACCTAGCGCTTCATCGGATAGCACGCAGAACCACGGGCTAGAGTTCACGGCAATGGCAAGCGAGATTATGTAGTGTAACTTTCTGAATTTTTTTTCCTCCAAATATCTACCCAGATGCTTTGTCCACCTCTAAATCAGCAGGCTGAAGAGCTGCCCACCAGGCAGGGTCTGAGAGCCCCAGCTCAGAACTCACAAGTCCCTCCTGGGTTGACATCTTGGCCATTAGCCTGGCTGCTGGCAGCACCAAACTCAGATATCAGATGTCCCTAATTTTGGAGCCTTATGAAAGCCCAGGGAAAACAATGCAGAGGCCTCAGCATTTTCAGTGCCTCAGATCCGACATCAGATCCTCCTCACATCCATTTCCAGCCTCTTTCCACACCGCTGCCCAGGGCTGAGAGGTGCCAAGACCAGCTGGTGTGCTGCACATTAGACATCAAATCATACAAAATTTCCAAGGCAAAACAACTCTCTTATCTGCAGAGAGAGCTGAATAGCCTCAGCAAAGTACTGTCACTGACTGTCGAGATGCTGCAGCCAAAGAGCAGTGTCCTGTTAGTCCTCTCGAAAATATTCTGTGCATTTGTAGCCCTTGCAATCTTTCTTCAAAAATAAGTTTCTTTAGCCCACATATCCTTTGCCCCAATATTCTCGGAGTTTCCCTCATCAGCAAAACTCTTCTATTTATATAACTGGAAATGGGGTTGTGCTCCTTCTTGAGCCTGGCTCACTCAGACCATGTGATGAAGGAACTGCCATTTCCAGCTCTGCACAGCAGCTGTCCTGCAAAGAATGTATCTAAAAATCACCAATCCTTCTTGGTGGCCTGCATAAAGATAAAATTTAATGTCTGTTAAGTATTGAAGGGGCCTTTTCCACTTTTACTTCTGAGCTCCAGAGACGGGTTTTTCCTTTTATCTTAGGTCTAAAAATAGTGAAACAATATTGGAACTATAGGTACAAATTCATATTTATTGGAAATACAGGTTGACAGTGTTTCCTTCTTAGAAATGGAATTCTGCTTTGAACCTGGATTCTTCAGGTTATGCACTATGCACTAGAAGTGTTCCCTGCAAGAAAACCCAGTGTTCTTTGGGGCATGCTGCCTACACTGTCTAGGTGAACTTATTTATATATAATTTCTATCATCTACCAGCACATCTAGGGAGTTATCTTTCCCATTTCAAACTACTTTTTTCAGTAATGGACAGCTTTATATTTAAAAGCATGGTATCAGAATTAAATGTTATAACACAAAATATTCATAGTTTATGGAGAGGTTAAATAAAATATACCCTATCAGCAACCAAAAGGAAGAAAATGAACATTTGTTTTGTTCTTTGGATTGATTTTTTTCCCAGAACACTCAAAAATGTTCATCTCAAAATTTTGAATTGAGCTTGGCCTAAACTCTCATAGAAAAAATCACACTTCTGAGATTGTAAGTTTGTCATTCACAGACAAGGAGTATGGGACTTTTAGTTTGTTTCTTAATTGTGCAAAATTCCAAGGACTTACTCACACTCTGGAGAGGTGCAGGATTAAGAGAACCAAATTACCAGGCATTGAGAATTCCTCTGGCTGATCTCTTGTTACACCAATGACAGATTCCAGACATAAATACCCCATGGGACTGCCAAAAAATAGCTTCAAAAACAGAAATTACCTAAAATCTCAGGTTTTTTAAGTGGAAAAAAAATAGGATTTTGTCTTAAAAGAACATCATGAAAAATATGTTTTCTGTGGACAATAATGATGGCTTGGTGAAAATCTAAAACCCATTTGCAGCTAAGCATGATGGTTTGGTCCAAAATGTGCTAGTGCGCCTCATGGGGGCTGCCATCCAAGAACTTTGCATGCATAACCGCATATCTTTCCCCTCCTTTGCATGCAAGAGTTCCTAGGACAGATTCCTTCCTCCACCTCCAGGGATGACATTGCACCACCAAAAGCCCTCCAGGCTCATTAGAAAGAACCTGGAGTATAAAACCCCCTGCACAATAGCTTCTAAGAGACACACCAGAAATACCATGGATAAAAACATACTGGATCTTTGCATTCCCATGAAAAGTAACTGAAAAACACTAGTTTAGGCTTTCCTGTATTCCTTTTGAACTCTACCATGGAGCCTGAGAGACAGACTGAGCATCCACAGTCATAAAAGGTTATATGCACTAAGTTCAGCTAAAGCAGCTCATTCAAAAATAGAAATCAATAAGAGAAGTAAAACAACCTCTATTAAATTTACACATCATATGATCCTAAGACCTGTGAAAATAGAGAAGTGGTTGCAAGTTGCATATGCAAAAAAGGCACTTTAATTGTATCTCCGCTGTCTGGTCCAGTAACCACAAAACACCCATCTGTTCCAAACACTCTCTGCCTGTGCCTCACAATCTCTAAAAAGCAGAAAGCAAATAAAAACCAATTAAATATATTTAACTTGGGGGGTTTTATCTCTTGATTCTAAGTGTTATCCATCACCAGAAACTGATGACTCCAAAAGAGATGACGTAAGTACTCTGACAAGTTATATTAGACTCTAATAAAAGCCCATACATTGAGACAGATGAAGAGAGAACATGCAGCATCATTCCTCTTTCCAGAAAAGGAAAACATCACAAGGAGCTGCAGAGACTGAAAGTCTGATGGAGAATAGAAAAACCATCCTGGAGGAACTAAAGCTGGGTTTGCTCCAACATGCTGGTGCTGTTGCTGTAGTCTGTAAGAAGAGTACACTCGGTATTTTCTCAACGACTTTTTAAAAGCAGTTATTGCAATATCCTGAAAACACCACTTTACAGCTTTGTTTTCATAAAACCACAGAGCAGATTTTATTTTTAGGGTAGCTCCAAAATCCATGTGTGACAAGCAGCATTAGGTACAACCCACACCTCACCGGCCCTTGAGCCACAAGGACAAACTTCCACCTTTGGAGGTGTTTAGATATCTGACATGCAGAAAGTAGAACACAGAGAGAACTATGGACTTAACTGATATTTTGGAAAATGTTGCACTAGATTTTAAAAAAGAGGGTGCAGGACGAGTCTTGTCCAGGCCTCAGAGGGAGCTGTATGGCCAGGGAGAAGCTCACAGCAGCTCCCCAAATGTGCAAGCACAGCTCCAAGTTCTGTTTCAGAAACCAAGCTCAAAGAGCACAGGGCCTACTCCCAAAGCATTTGAAAAGACACGTCTCCATCCACAGTATCCAAAGGAAAGACAAACATAAACAAACTCAAAGGCAGACTGAAAACCTATTTTTAGATAAATGAAGAGCACAAAAGCTTTCCAATGTCCTCTCCTTACCCCCTCTTCTATTTCTTGTCTTCCCCTCCCCTTTATTCTCTGTATGCCTTGGTTGTTGACTGTCAACGGCCTCTGCTCCTATTTAAAATTTTTAATTGCAATCTAGCAAGCATCCCCAATCCAATTATTTTAATATGTCTGTGTTAAGTAGTCACAACAGCTCCTCTTGCCAACATTATTACTACTGCAATTAAAATACATATTAGTCAGCTCAAAGATCCACGAATGCCTCTTTGAATTTTACCTTTTGTTATTGATTGAGCAAAGTGTTTAGTGAAAAGAAGAGGAACTAAAAGTGTGGACTTTAAGAGCCAGTATGAAGCACTTGCAGAAAAAAGGCACAGGAAGTCAAAGAGCTTTCACTGCAGCATCCTTGTAAAAACCAGCAACTGCCTCCCAGGCTGAGCTTCCTGCTGGATCTCGCACTGCTGCTGTACAAAGAACTCCCCACCCCACAGGCACATAACAGCACTGCATATCGCTTTTGAACTTTTATCAAACTCTACTCACATCAAAATATCACAGCACTTCAGCTTACTATCAAAGATGTCCAGCAACATATGGATCTAGAGATTAATTTTGAGGTTTACGAGGTCTAAAGAGCTCGTATCTGCATTATGCCCTTTAATGAGCTAAATAAGATTATTTGATACAGCTCATTAATTATCACAAAGTATACTCAAGGGAAACTCAATCCAAAATTCTGCATTTTTAAATGAGAGGGATTATACACTTAAGTATCATTGCAATATGCTTCTAGCAGGCTGTGGATGAGTTTTAGCTGATCGCCTTAGGCACACTCTTTGTCCTCCAGATCCCTAGGGATCTCCTACAGGAACTTCTGCACTAGGGGGAAAAGTCACCCTCATGCCAGCCTCCTTCAGAAGTCACACTCACTTTAATACAATTACACACATGTACTCACGTGTCGAGCTCTTCAGACAAGTCCCCCTGCCTTAGCTGCAGTATGACAATTTTCAGTAGCTGAAGCTGTTGCTATTTGTTCAGAAACAGAGGACAACAGAAAAAACCGGATATAAATAAAACTCTTTAAGAGCCTTTACTCAGGTCTGAAGAATTCAACAGCTGCATCCCATTCAAAAAATGGAACAGAATAAATAACCTCAGCTACAAGAATGGCTTTCCAGGGGCCAAGCTGAAAATTGGGTACATATCTAAAAGAAGACATTGATTTTAAAGGCATTTGCAACACTTGCACATTTTGTGGCATTTTTACGAGGTAAAATATCTTTATGGTATCTGGTATTTGCTTTAAAGCTTTATCTCCAGGAGGTATGTGAAAGTCTAGGCACATCTCATTGTATGTATTTACGTAAGGAATACAATAAAAGTCCAGCTGTTGCAGAGAGCAGCCTGCAGGTGTGCTCTCTGTGCTTTTGGAAAGTGACAGCCTGAGAGCACTGTATACAAGAGACATTTTGGTAGAGATGGATACAGCTAGTCAATAATGCTTCCAGCTGGGAACTGAGAGAATAATAAAAATGAAGCATTTGTTCAATGTGTAACTTGGTGTTTATTATTCCACAGAAGGCTACTTCCCTTACACTTCTCCATTCAAATCCTCCACTGAATAAACATTAAACATGCTTTTTCTCTCTGACTTTTCACACAGCATGGAATTAATGAAAGTGTATGTTACTGGTGTTTAATTACTCTTATCATTATTATTATCATCCAAAAATAATTAATTACAGACTGGATTATCCTTCAGGAATTCCTTAGACTTTGTGAAATTTCACCTTTTCCATTTGACAGAGAAATGAAAGCCAACAATAACAAAAGTGCAGGCTAATTATGGATGTTTCAAATGCTGACACATCAGCTGTGGAGCAGACCAGACCTGCAGTGGGATTGTGTTCAAAATACCACCATCTCTAACGGGACATTCTCAGCACCACTTCCAACCAGCAACGAGGAACAGGAACTTTTGGGGAAGCAATTAATTTCGTTTGGCTCACAGAGATAAGGGCAAACCTCCAGAAATGCCTTTTTCCCTATTTCCTCCCATGCAGGGAGGGAGTGCAAGGTGGCCAGCACAGGGGTGTATTTCTACACGGTGGCTAAATAACAAACATGTAGTGAATGAACTGAATTCCTCCATTAAATACAATTTTCCCTGGCTGCTGAGCACCACTAAGTCTCCTCCGAGCTCTGACCTGCGCTAGTAAGGCTACAAATACATGAAGTTGCTTCTCAGTGGCCAACTCCACAGCTGCCTGATAAAACATGGGGGTTTGTGGCAAACTTGCCAACAAGTTTCCCAGGGCTGTGCATTCGTTCAGCCCCAGCCTCTCCCACAGTCCCCACAGAGACAGTCCCCTGAGAGAAGTGGCTCGGGCAGAGACTGCCACCTCCTTCGGTGCACTGAGCCACCCCATCGGAGCCCAAACCATGCCTCACACAAAGCTGCAGATCTTGCACTGTTCACTAAACTGCTCAATGCCATAGTTCATGAATTTAATGCCCAACAGTGAAAATGTCAGCTGCAGATGAACCTGCCATTGCTTAGCTTGTTGTCTGCTGAAATTCCCCGAAGTCCAATTGCCATTTATAGCTATGGGGCTGGGTGGAGCATCCCTGGGAAGAAGGAGATCACAGGCTGCATTCTTCAGCTGCTGCTAGAGTCTTTTCCCCCAGGAGCTGGGCATATGCTGTGCTATTAGGAAACAAACAGTCGGTCGCAGTTTTCAACTATAACTATTACTGGCTTTCAGCTAATTTTGGTGCCAACCTCTAAAAGAATGGTTTTCAGCAGCACAAAATTTCACCCTGAAAATTACCCCAATGAGTTCTGTTACTAAGGATGTAAACTCTCACAAAAATGAACAGCAATACCGAGAATAAAATACCAGATGAAACAGTAATACACTCATCATGAGTTCTGATGCATTGTAGCTATGTAACAAATAGCAATAAAAACCAATATAAATCAATGATGCTTTAAGCTCCTTGCCTTTTGCTGTCTTCACTCAAAAAAACACCCATAGCCCTTCAACAGGAAAAGAGTCAAAGCTCTGTCAAGTCCATTAGGGACTTGGCTATTGCTAGTCTGTCCTATACAGGAGGCATTCGGTTTCAATGGACTGCAGAGAGTTGCAGAGAGAAGTGCAAAGAGCAGAGAATCCACATATTGCAATGTCACAGTTAATACTGTCCTACTTGTCCTCCTCCCTCATCTTTTCCAAAGGGCTAAAACTGCCCTCTATCTGAAAGCAAATCAGAAAACAATAGTACAAATACCATCCATAGTTCACACTTCCAAGAAGACTGTTTAAAAGCAAATAATCTCCTAAATTGCTTTCCTAAAAAAGCTCCGTTTTTCTGCTAGTTATTAATTACAAAAGAATTTTCTCAAATTTACTGATGATGGGAAAGAGCACTGCAGTTAGAACATTGTTTTCTTGTAGAGAACTGAAATAACATTTTTTTCCAGATTTCCACAGAGATGTTCAGTGGAAAAATGCCCAGTATCCTAAAACATTTCTCTCTGGAAATTAATTTCACTCTTTCCTTCCCATACAGTCTTTTACGGATGTGCAGAAAAGCACACAATAAAACACTATACAGTCTTTGAAAGCACATTGAAATATTATTTTCTGATTTCTGAAATGTCTGGCTGTGAGTTTATTATACAGTATTCCAAATCAATAAAGATTTTCTACCAGCCTAAAGAGTTTCAGGTTGTTTTTTAAAATAATTTCCTACAATTGCACCTGAACAGAATCAACAAGTTCTGTTTGGTTAGTTTTTTTATAAAAGAGATGCATAAAAAAGAGGAGTGAATTCCTTCATCTAAACCTTCAGCTCTAAGGTAACAGACTAAGATGCCAACTATTAAAGCATGATTGCACATATCAGGTTCTCATTTATTTTCAGTTCTTCTGGTAATTACAGAAGTAATTCTAAGAATCATCCATCATCCTGATGAAGATGCCTTTACAAAATGTGCCTACTTGTTTTTTCACTGTACCATGGGTGAGGGGGCAAGAATCATTTCAGACGTGCAAGATGAACAGTTTTTTTAAACCTTAGATTACCCAGACAAAAACTCCCAGCAAATTATGAGAGAAAGAGGGCAGGAGAGGGTAGAATGAAGAGGGAAGAGGCACTGACCCAGCTCATTTATCTCACTGAAGAGAGCAGGGTACATTCCAGAAGAGGTAATCATTTCCATCATAGCACCTCACACAACCGATTTGAGTTTCCCTCGCCTTTTGCAACAGGAACTGGTACGTGACAAGTGTTACTGAGCCCAGCCATGAGCCAGGCAGCCATCCCACCACCTTGTCACTGTCCCTGCATGAGACAAGAGGCTCCTGTCCAGGGGGAGAGCTGACAGAGGTGAGCCCCCCCAAAAGCTCAGTGTCAGTGTCCTACCCCCTAAAAGCACTCACCTCCACCACTGGGACTCAGCCATGAGCCGAGGGGGAAGTCCTGAAGGCACACCGGCAACCTCAGCTGGCATCACTTTAGGTTTCTAACCATGTTAGCCCATTCTTCTTCCGTGTTTTTCTCTACTCCTACTGCTCTGTGGTAACTACTCCCCCTCCTGCCCTTCAGCCCTGCAGGACTACCACAAAAGGAAAACAACTGCTGTACAATACAAAGGCAAATGACAAACTGAGCAGCTCTTAACATCACAAAAGAATACAGCAATAAATCAGAGGGATGAGGAGGGAAAAGGACTGTCATTTATCTTCTGCTTAATACCCCTCCTGTATTACAACACATGCAGTATTTCAGAAGCAGTATGACTTTAAGGATAATTACCCCTTGTAAACTGTATTCCCTTTTTACCCACCTGTGATGAATTATCTGAGGTAACTCTAGAGAATGGCAGTCCAAGTTGCATCCCACTGGCCAGGCTGAGCCCCAAGGGATGACTATGTCCTGCTCCCTAACACTTCTGTCATCAAACAGCACAGCCTCTATACAGCAAAACAGTTTTCTGCTGAATGTAACCCTGGGCTGGCCATACAGACTCGTTCTAGACAACACCAGGGATTGCCTTTGCAATGCCTAAAATTAAAATGAAATGTATTTGCCCTTATTAAAACATGATGCACAAAAAGCATTTGATAGTCTACTGATCTGTGTACCTAGAGCTGCTTAGATTTATATTATGCTGGCATAAAATCAGCAAATACTTGCAATAAATACAGGACTTTTTTTTTCTTAACAAAATGCTTGAAAGGTCACTTTGTAGTACACTGCTGTTGAAGAAAACATTATTAATCAGGATGTTACCTCATGTTTTTATTTGAGTATCTTGTTTCATAATTAAGGATCCACATTTTGAATGCAAAAAATTATACTGAGTGTTTGTTCCCCACTGACCTTACCACCAGATTTGCTCATGGCAGTTTGAATTAATAAGGCTACTAAATCACTTCACATTTGTCCTCATGTAAACACAATCTGCTGTTTCACTCTTGGTCACATTACACACTTCCTCACAGACTTTTCTTTATATAAAAGTCATCTTCTGTATAAAGACATACCTTCTGGACAGATGATAAACTCCAAACTGCAGACATTTACCTTGCCAACAGAACTGTGTTGCTGTCTAACACCAAGGATGGAGAATTTATTAGTTCTGCTGACAGCCACCACGGATTTTAAAACTCCACAAGCCAAGAAACATTCATCTAAGCCATCATGTGGGTTTTGTGCTGTGCTGGACCTAGACCTGTTTTCTAGATCTTGGACTCTGCCTCACCAGTAAAACAGCCCCAGGGAAACCAGTGCAAAACACAGATACAGCTGGAGCCCTGCAGAAGCTGTAAGAATTCAACATAAAATGTGGAAGCAGATATGTGTGTGTCTGCATTACAGATATGGGTATGCATGCATCGCCAACTGAAGAGAAAAATACCTTACATTTAGAACAATTAATTGACAAAAAAGTAAAAACAGAATATGAACACTCAGTTGTACCAGGTAAAGAAGCAGGGGGAAAAAGGCTATTCCAAGGAGGAAGACGTTATAGCTTTCTCCTGTGTCCCCCATTTCCCACCCAGGCTGAGTTACTGTATGGCTCTAGGTGTGCTAGGGCAGCCTACAAAATTCTCACTGTGCCTTGCCAATGCACTAGCAAACACATCTGAAACAACAACAAAAACCCTAACTACTGAAACTTGTAACATGCTGTAAAGAGTAATTACCTGTTTTAATTTGCTGTATATTTAACAAGTTTCCATACAAAGGTATCAACAGGGCCTGAGCATAAAGAGAGCCATGCAGGATACAGGTTACATGGTCCTTTATAAGGTGGAATGGTTTCCAGAGGGTAAAGAGCTAACCTCACCTTGTTTATTCTACTGTGATAGTGAATATTCCTGCCTATTTTGGTTGTATGGCATCATGCTCTGAAGATTTTGAAGGTTCCTGAGTGCTGACAGACCCTACTGTCCCCAGAGAGGTTTGTAGAGGCCCAGAGAAGTTGACTTTAGTCACAGGGTTGCCACTGCCACGCCAGCCCTGACAAGAGAGCAAGCACAGCTTCATGTACATCAATGACAGTAGCTTATTTTTTATAAATATAAATATTCAGAAAGAGTGTGACCCCCAGGGTTGCCACTACATTTAGGGGAACACAGCATAGGGCAATTATTACCTGTGTTAGCACTGTTAACTTGCAGCTATGGAAAGACACTATCTGCTAGCTCCTGAACAGGATCAAAATGAATGTATTTGCAAAGTGTTTTGCCAGTCAAAGAGCACACATGTGGTTGGCTGCCTTAGCTTTACCATCTGCTAAGCTTCAGCAGCCCTGTGATGTTCCCACCACCACGGCTTATCAGTGCTGATATGGACAGCTGACCAGAAGGTTCTCTCACTCAGAGCTGAAATGCTGTGTTGTCGTGCTGGAGTAAACCACAAACCCGTAACCGAAGTTTGAAACATATATCCACAAACTACACACATCTGGGCTCGTGCAGGGACCCAGCTGGCAGGGAACAGCCTTAATCCACACTGCAAAGCTGCCTCCCCCTGCAGAGGGGCCACATGCAAATGGTCTGTCAGAAATAACTCCTGGCCCGCGCTCGCTCTACACACCGATGGTGCAGATGATCGAGCACCAGAGGAAGCTCTCTGACATGGTTCAGTCTCTGGGCAGCCATGGCTCAAGACAGCAGAGCAGGAGGCAGAAAGGCAGGCATAGCATTGAGGTATTTCTAAGAAAGTTACTCATGCTCTGCAATCAAGTGAAAAGACATGATGCACTACTGTCAAGAGTAAAGCAAGGTGGCATAGGGAGAAGCATCTTCTTGGCTTAATTAAGTCTTCATGGTTGTGTTAGAGCTGTGCTGCCTATTGCCTCACATTCAGCATGCATATGAAAAAGAGAAAGAGGTTCTGGCCTGTGACTGAGCAGGTCAATTCTTCAAACCTGCACAAAAACAGTAGTACTAGATTTAACGGTTTATTTTTGCTGCCCAAGCTTTGTGAAATACTCAGGTAGGAATGAACTTGTATGTATACTCTACAGTTTTAACTCACAACAAAAAATAACCTATATTTCTCATTAATATCAGTGCTATACAATTAACATTTTACCCACATTAGGACAGTCTTCCCAAGGTACTTTCAGTCCTACTGATAGGGTCACACTAAAACTGGTTTAAAACTTCTTAAACTGGCTCCAAACTTCACCCAACCTTCAGCTAGATTAAGGTCAAATGCCAGAAGACTCAAGGTATCCCAAGTCAGAGTGAATTATACAATTGCTACCATTCAGTGTTGTTTTCTTACAAAGCAGGCACTGGGATTGCTTCTCCAAAATGACATAGGAAGTTGTAGACTGCAGCTGACAAAGCAGAAGCTACCAGTGCTATTTACAGACAGTAGCAAGCACTTCTTTCACCTGCTGGCCAGCACACACCAGTCAGTGGAATCGCAGGGCCAAGCACTTACGCACAAGATGACTTGTTCTTTTCCGTGACAGCCAAATCAGTAAATCTCTGAAAATACAAAGGATATTTCTCCTTTGGCCACTCTGTTGTATTTGACTTGCTGTTGGCAGTCCTTAGCTCTGCAAGAGCTAAGTGCTACCACAGTGCTGTCATCATTGCACATTTTAAACCAGATTTGTCAGCTCAGCATATTTTTCTATTTTCACTCCTGCACAATTCTCCTGATTCCAGAACAAAACAAACCAAAAACCCCATGAAGGACTTGTTCTGACAACGGGCTCCCTGATGGCTGCAGTATGCCCGTTACTAAGAGGAGATTCCACTGTTTCCAAGCCCCTCTCTCCTGGTTCTCCTGGGACAAGAGAACAGTTTGACATTTTCCTCAACTTTGGAAAAGCAAATGAAAAAGAGACCTATAATCTACCAGATTTATTTTCCTACCTTGAGAAGGCTAAGAAGGAGCTTTTGCAGCCTATTTAATATTTTTCCTTTAGCCCAGAGAAAATTATCTTTCCAAAGGAAAGGAGCTACTCACCTCACTCTTTGGCAGAAGGTGATCCCATTACTCCTTGAAAAGCAATAGCAGAAGGGATATTCTCATCTCCACAATAAACTACTAACAGGCTCTGTGTAAGTCGTGCAGAGCAGGAAGTTCAGGCTGCATAAGGATTTTCGATAGAGGTTGGTTTTGCCAGCTGAAACACTACTTGTAATTTTCTGTTCAGTTAATGCTGAGCATTTTACCTCAGCTAATGACTATCCAATCAAACCACTGTTCAACTCCTTCTCCTACTTAATGCAAAACATTAACATTAGCTCCTAATTAAAGAATTCTCACAGGATAGGAAATTTTATGCCATAGAAAATATTTGGGTTGTTTTACAGTACTATTGCATTTTATTTTTCATTGTGTCAAAAAACATCTGTAATCTACTGTGCCTTACTCAGCATTTCTGCAATGTTCTTCCTTACTGAGACTTTAATAATGTTAATAATATAAAAACATTGAAAACTTGAGTAATATAATAAAAAATTTTTAATTACTTAAAAATTTAGTGTTTTAGCCTAACTTTGATCACCATGAAAACCACGAATACTTTTGTCCTGAAACTTCACACAAGGAAGCAGAAACATTATGTCTAGCTCACAAATTACATACCTAAATACCTGAGAAGCCAGGAGCTTTATACGTAAAAATTGAAATTTGATTCCTGAAATAATTTCTGAATATTATCAAACCACAGAGTTAAGCTTATTTTCATGAGCTGGTATAGCACTACTAGCACAGAACATGACCTAAATTGGCTTATTGCAACAAAAGCAAAATACCTTACTTCTCTTCAGCTCCCAGCTGTGACAATGTGAATGATGGACGACCTCAAAGCCTTATTTGTAAAGGCATGAAGTCATTAAGTGCTGGGAAATGGAAAGCCCTTCAGAATGTGATCCAAATGCAGGAATTCACCCGTCCACTCTTCTCCACTGGGGAGAACAAGGATGCTTCCTGTAGGGAGATTTGGGTGCTCACTCTCTGGGTAAGGCATGGGTGAGAGTTCTGTGATCATTTAAAACTATGTGCAAATAGATACTAATCCTCTTCCTCCTCCAATACTAAATCTTGAAGCTGTGAAATCTTTTTGTTGGAAACTTATTATTTCTCAAAACTATGAGAACGGGACAAATTCCTGCTGTGGAAATATCAACTCCACCCAGATTCCTAGCTCTGCTCATAGCAGCACATTGAAGGCCTGACCTCCTTAACTTTGATGCACACTTCTGAGCAGAGGTCACTTCAGCTAATACTTTCAGCAAGACAAATGCACCACACCATTATAATAATAAACGCTATGAGAATTTGGCACAAAATGCTATGGTCTGTGAACTAAGTTACATTAAGATAGATAAAACAGCCAGGGAAAAGAGAAAAAAAAATTAACTCTAGCGAGGGAGTGGTCTTCAAGGCAGCTCTTAAGTAAATATTTTTATCAATTTTTTTTTAAAGTCTTCTAAGAGGTTTCCTAAGAAAAAGATTGTAAACCCAACCCACAAAAAAATCTTGAGAGCAAAAACTCAGCACAGCAAGAAGAGATCATGCACAGTTCTCAAATATTTTTGCAGATTCTCCATTTGCTAAAGCTTATTGTTGTTTTTTTAAGGCTATGACTGCTCTCACATTCCTGTCTCAGAATCTACTAAAGCTGTGCTGCTGGCAAGTATTGCTACATTACTTTTAAATGACATTTAGTCCTTTTGCTCTTGGTACTCATGAACAGGGCTTCAAAATTAAAGGGAACTGCCCTCAGAGATTGCAAAAACAATGGGGACCAAAACAAAAAAAAAGTTCTAACATTTGCATTCTGTCTTAAGATAAATTCCAAAGTCCAATTTTATCACCAGTTTGCTGTTCTCATTAAATACTTAATAATAAATGAACACTTTCCAAATTGACTGCAGAAAATCTGCCCTTGATATCTACAGATTGTTTATTTCAACTCAGATGCTAACATATCACCATTGTTTTCTTCTGATAATGATAAGCAAAGCAGTATTTTTCCCCCTTTTGTTACAGATACTAAACTTTGAGGAAGACAAAGGGATGAATGTTGGTTGACCACTTGCCTCCTTGATGCAACATTTGCTACCCCAGTGGGTAACAGAGTCACATTGTGACTACAACAGCAATTCAGTGCTGTTAAGCTTCACAGTGAATACTCCTCCTACTTTGTGATGCAACAGCAACCACATCTATACAGAATTATAAAGTGGAAAAATTATAAAGTTTTCCAAATGAAAGAATAAAGCTGGTCTGTACACAAAGCACTCTGACAGGATTTCAGCAGACCTCTTGGGAATGAAAGCCTTGTCTGATCAATGAGTGCCACTCGATGAGTGCTGGACAAGGCAGAAGCCCTGGTGCTGAGAGCTGTCGTGGTGCAGGGAAGGACCCCTTCCTTCAGAGCAAGGGTCCCTCTAAACCCCCAGGGCTCCTCCAGACAGCTGGTTCAGCCAGTGGTCAGGGAGATGGAGGAGAGCCACAGCTCAGCAGCACACACACAGAGACACACACACACACACACATTCACACACACACACAAACACATATACACACACACAGACAAACACACATACACACACATAAACACATACACACACACACACGTGCCCTGGAGCTGCAGGGGAGTGGTACCAGACACCCATGGCATTTACCAGCCCTGTGCCATCACTGCTTTCAGAAGGCTCCCAAACTCCCCATGAACAGCACACAGGTAAAGTTTAGCCCTGCAAATGCAAACTTGCTCTCCCGATACCTGGAATGGCATGATGTGACACAATTGGCAGCCATTCCAGGCCAAAAGGCAAGATTTCTTTTCCAAACTCCTGCAAACTTTTTAATCTTTCCATAGAAATGAAGCAGAGATAGCAACACTGTTTTGACTGCAAATGCTTCATGTAAAAATAAGCTCCGAATGACTTCAGACCGAAGGCAAATTTGCCAGTCAGCAAAACATTTAAGTACATGCTTAGTTTGAGAAGTTTTGCTATCTATTGTATGCAATTAATCTCTTGGATCACAGATGTAGGCTGGGTTTTGTAAGGCTGAGCTATTTTGCACATCATCTCACTTATCCTTTGACCTAAAGAGGTGCTCACTGTGTTGACTATAGTGAGGTACAAGAAAATTGCCTTATATGTTTAACTGGCAGATGAGAGAGCTCATGCCAGAAAAATCCTACCCTTAGTGGCAAACCAGTAACTCAGTGAGACAAATTCATCACAGCCACACTCGTTATAGGAACTCAAAGACTGCCAGCAAGACCCAGGCCAAAAGCTATGTTGCTTCAGCGTAATTTTACTTCATAACACCAAGGCAAACAAAATGCATCTTACAGTTTACTTTCCTTGCCACCACCATCCAACACAACCTGGTTTTATGTAAAATATTTTAATCCTTCTGACACACTTTAGAATAGCTGGCAGCAGGAAGACAGTGATTCATTGAGTTACATCAGTCTCAAACAGCTTCCAGTGATATAAAAACAAAGCACAGCAAAGTGAACCTGACTCATTGGATCTTCAGACAGAGGCAATCAATTTTAAAATTAGTTTGGAAGATGAAAACACACCAACCATAAGGAATATCCTGGTTATTGTCCTGGTTTATCAGTCCAGAAATTATTTTGAACATGGAAGTTTACACAGTAAATTAAATTCTGTGGTTTTTGTATTTTATAACAAAGAAATTTGCCTAAAAATGGGAGATGTTCATACATTTGTATTCAGGCAGCTTCATATTCATATGAGTCCATTATATCCTTTAAATGAAAGGGGGAAAAAAAACCCAAAAATCTTATCCAGTTTCAAGGAGTGTTTGTTTTTTGGTGGTTTTTTTTGCCTGTACTTAATCAGAAAATTTGGAAGTGTTGAGTATTTGGAAAAGGTTATCTGCATAAGAGAAACTTGATCATTACATTAGGAAAAGAAAACTTCAGATTTTGGAAACTATGATATCTGGGTTGGGCTTTTTTTTCCTGCTTTGGTGTTTCAGCTAGTACAAAAATATTTTCCATTCCTCTAAGACCAGATGGCTTTAAGTTTTAGCCTTGTGGACTGCAGTGGCAAAGTCAAAACAGAACTGGAAACACAGGGTTTTCATTCTCATGAGATGGTAACAGTTTAAAAATTTAGTTTCAGTTCATGAGACCCATAACAAAATATTCAAAATGTGTTGCAGCAGGAGGTTCTGTTCTCTTGGGGAAAAAGACAAAAAAGAAGTTTACCACAATGTCTCGTCTGCCTTCTCACCTGGCAAATCCAGAATTTCTCAAACTTTATGACATTGGCCCAGTACCTCTATCTAGGCAACTCTAAGCCAGAAATTTTTGTCTTCCAGACTCACCTGAAAAGACATTCTAGTAGACCTTGTCAATTTAACATCTGCATCTTCGAATTACCAGAAATTAATCAAACTTTGTAAGTTTTGACACACCAAGTCCTACACTATTTTTCATGGAATTATTTTACTTAAATTGTTCTGTCTTCTTATAGGGCTGTTCAGCACCAAAGGATACTGAAAACCTTCTCTACGAAATGATGCCATCCTAGGTGTTACAACTGACTCAGAGCATAGCAGAATGATCAACACAATGCTTGGCTTTGCCATCTGCTCTCAGGCAAGGAAAAATACCAAGCTAACACACCTGTGGATTATCATTGAATCCTTTTCTTCACTGGATGAAGGAATACCTTCCTTGGAAGGTAATAACACTTCTGAAATGCTAGCAGAGCCTGGTGAGACTTGAGGCGACATTTCAATTTGTTCTGATTGTGTCTGTATACACAAAATCTTCACTACAGACAGGCTGGCATTCACTGACTGCCTGTGAATCTGTATATAGAGGCAGATTGCTACAGGACCAGGGCTTACATTTGTTACACAAAAACCCAAATGCCAAACATCTAAAAGTGCTGTGTCAAGACACCTGAAAAATTAAACGCCCCAGTACCCTCATGGGCACATAAGTTAGGAGAAAGCAAAAGAAACTTCTTTTCTGCATGCTCCATAGCTTGACCTCAAACACAAGGGAAAACAATGTATGAAGCCATATGCTACATGGGCACATATGACACTGTACTGTGGAGTTCAGACACTTTCCCCTGAAACACCTCACAAGGGTAAGCATCTGGCATGCTTCTGTTATCATAGAATTATAAACTGGTTTGAGTTGAAAGGGACCTTAAAGATCATACTTTTCCAACCCATGGGCAGGAATACCTTCCACTAAACCAGACTGCCACACCCAACTTGGCTGTGAACACTTTCGGGGACAGGACATCCACAGCTTCTTCAAGCCAGCTTCTCTGAGCAAGTGTTTCAGAGCCTCACCACCCTTAAAGTAAAGGATTTCTTTCCAATATCTAATTTAAACCTACTCTCAGTTTAAAGCCACAACTCCTTGTCCTGTCACTATTATGCTTCTATCATATCCTCCTGCCAACTGAGGAAGAGAGTATATTAATAAAATAATAAGACCCCCATTTTGGAAAATATAATAGTGTTCTTTGTGGTTCAAAAAGATGCAGACCACTAAATCACAGGGAAGATAAAATGTGGTCCAAGACCTTTTATTATATAATCCAGACAGCATAACAGGCACTGTCCTCAAGAGTCAACCCCTGCCACCAGAGTGTACATGCTAAATTTACAGCATGAACACAACACAATCCGTGTCCTTCTCCAGCTTTGCATTCATCCAGTGGCTGTGATTCAATAGCTGCTGCCTGCACTGCCAACCACCAGCCATAGATGCAGAGCCTACCACCTCCCCAACACAGACTCATCATGGCCCTCCAGCAGCAGCTGATGTGAACCTCAGGCTGAGTGGTTTCCCCAGCAGCCCAGCCTGCCAAGCCAGCTCCATCTGCACAGCTGCACGTGGGGGAACAACTGAGCCACCTGAGCAGCCTCAGCATCCCAGAAATCCCAGCCAACCCAAGTGGCCCCAACTTGCAGGGGAATCCCACCTGCCCAGGTATCCCATGAACCCACCATCCTGTCTGCTCCTGCACATCTGGACCCACAGTAGTTCACCAAAAAGAAAAAGCAGGAAGCAGCAATAAAAAAGCTTCTTCCTCATTTCCACCCTCCCCTGAGCCAGAGAGTGTGTTAGTTAAATCACTGTATCCATCGCTGTGCAGTCACCCTCTTGTCAGGCTGGGATTGGTTTATATCAGTTTAGCTTCTGCCAGATTGGAGCAAAAGATAAATTTTAATCTGATTTTTAATTAAGCCAGATATCTGATCTGACAGTCATCTCTCTCTGTGGAGCTGTGATATCAATGCAGCCTTGAGTCTGTCCTGTCAAAGTTCATTAAGTTACATGGAATTTCAGAATAAGAAATGTGTATTAACAAACCCTGCAATGCTGCATAAAGGGAAGACTGTATTTTGCAGGACCTTGCATCCTACAGGAAAATATAAACATAAGCACCATGGCCTTTGCAACAGATAGAGTTAATAACATGTCCTGTTATGTTTAAAAGAACCAAGCATGCAGTATAGCACTTGCTCACTAAGTGATTCAGAAGGCATGAAGATTATAGGAGGTTCTTTTAACAGTGCAATAAGCTTACACAATTTTTAGTTCACCACTTTTCTCCTCATTTCATACTTTAAGCTCACTAATGCTTTTGCTCATGAAAAGGCCAAAGAATTTCATTCTTTCAGTATCTTTGAACTCATTTCTTATCACCACTAGAAGAGACAAAACACAAACCCCATCACCATTGCACGAGAACTCTCTGTAAGGCTGGTTTTAATTTCATCTTTTCCTTCAGGATTAAAGATGAGGAAACCAGAAAAAAAAAAAAGCTGAAGCATTTCAGGCATTTTCACTTGCTTTCAGAAATCAATCCATCTCCTGTAGTCAGCAGTGCATACCTCCATTAACCCTCTTCCTCAAGGAGCACTCTAACTAAAAAAAAATAAAAGTGTTTAAAAAAAAGGAACATAAATACTTCCAGACAAAAAACAAACAAACAAACAATCCAAACCAAAAAACAAACCAACAAACAATTCTTTCAATGAACTTTGGATTTAAAAGGTGAGCTTTGGTACACATACCAAAAACAGCACAGTGACTGAACTGAATAAATTATCTTGAAAAATGGTCACACTGGGGTTTGAAAAGCTACAATATGCCACATTATAAAGACCACCTGATAACTTTAATCTGAAAAAATTACTTGAAATACAGATATATTACTTAAAATACATACATAATCCACACCATGTATGCATATCGTGATTGAACTTGACTTTACACAGTGAGACCATGACACTGTTACAAAGTATTCTGCACTTCTTATAAACAGAGAATTAAATCTCCATAGACTATTTCTAGTTTTGTTTTTGCAAATTATACAAGAACACAAGGCCATACTCATTCTCTTACTAAAGAGGAAAGAGAAAAAAACCTTTTTTTTTTTGAGAGAACTGAACTTAATAAAAAACATTATTAAAATCAGCAGCTTCCCCAGATCCATGTCACAAGAGAGCCTTAACCATTTATATTTCTGTAAATAGGCACACTCACACTGGGAGTTATTAACTATAATATCCTTCAATTAAATTTGATAGGCATATACCATAAAAGTCAGTACAATTCAAGTCACAGTGCCAGTTCACAGGCGCTATCAGCATCCTCAACAGACATATCTAAGGGAAAGGCAGGAGAGAGGTATTTCCTACCAACGCAGTGAGGACTATCACTGGGCTGGCATGCTGGGAGTGGATTTGTGCCACACTTGTCAGAATTCACTTTCCCAAAGAGCCATGAACAATGAAAGAGGCTTCAACCTCTTCAGTAAAAAATACCTCATGGACGCCAGCGGCACACTGCCTGTCAGCCTGCTGTGACAGCAGAAGTGCTGCCAGAGCTCTCCTGGAGAGAGGCAGCAGAGCTGGCAATGGGAAAGCAGAGATTCAGGCACCAGTGGTGAGCACAGGCTGCTGAGCAGCCCCCAGTGTGTCCCAGCAGTGGTGGCTGAACAATCCCCAGTGTGTCCCAGCAGTGAGCACTGGCTGAGCAATCCCAGTGTGTCCCAGCAGTGAGCAGTGGCTGCTGAGCAATCCCCAGTGTGTCCCAGCAGTGAGCAGTGGCTGAGCAATCCCCAGTGTGTCCCAGCAGTGAGCACAGGCTGAGCAATCCCCAGTGTGTCCCAGCAGTGAGCACAGGCTGAGCAATCCCCAGTGTGCCCCAGCAGTGAGCACTGGCTGAGCCCACGGGAGGTACACCCAGGCACAAGCTCCCTGCTTTGCTGCTGCCCACTGCACACCCACACCCCTCCAGATTCCCAGTGAGCTTTGCAGAGCCTCTACTTCCAGCCCCTTCAACATCTCTACACTTCTCTTTTGCTTTACTCAACAGGAGCAAAATCACCCAAAAGTGACAGGGCTCACCTGCAGGAGCTGCCTCTGTGTCAAACTTGTATTGCTGGCAGCAGCATCAGAAGAAGCCACTTACAATGCCTGGCTTTAGGTTCAGGCACCAAACTCTGACCCTCTTCAGCATCACTGACAAAACTGCTCTTCAAGGTACAATCTTTTCTGCTCTCATCTCCTTTGTGCATGATAGAACTGCTGAAGATTAGTTCTTATTAGCTTAATTGTCTGGGCAGCATCCCCTAAGCTAAAAGAAAGCTAAAAGAAAGTCAGATTTCTACTACCAAATCCACTTTTCATCCAAAATATCATGTGTTTTTAGAATGCATGGCCAACTAGAAAAAAAAATTACTTTTTTTTTCTCTGTTATAAAATCCAAAGAAATTTAAGTCTAACAGCAACAAGAGAGAGAAGGAGGGAAAAAAAGTTTCACTTGACTCCAAACTAACCATTTCCTTTTCTAATCAAAGTGAAACCTAACCTTCACATTGTTCTGCCCATCCACAGAGACTTTTATGCTACATACTGGAAACATCCCCCTGCATGGATGCTTGATCTAAGAAAGTGTAAATGTTATCAAACATTTCAAAATAACTGTATGGTAAGTTTTGTTATTTAAAAAGCAAGTATTTTCTACACTACACTGGACATCTTGCAGAATACCATTATTTTAGACAATTCCTTAGTGTCCAGTCCAGCCTTAGGAAGCTACACACAGCTCATCTCAAAGTCCTACAGAGAAGAAATAGGGACAATTGGAAAGGAGCTATTGCAGCACTGGCGATCATGCACTTCAATTCTTCTCTTACTCCACCATGTGGGATTGTCCCACCATGTAACACAACGCAAACAGAAGTTTAAACCTCTACTTGCTTCCCTTGAATTGGTCCCATATCTGCCTCTGGATCTCAAAACGCAGCTTACAGCAATGAATGCTTACACACAAAACACAGGAGGCACAGTTCACAAGAAGAGAAATGCAGCAGCAATGGGACAAGAAAAATCTCTTTTCCAAAAGAGATTACTCAGAAAAAAAAAATTAAAGAAGGCAAAAATAGAGGAAGACAATTAAAAAAGAAAAGATCAGTATTGGTGGGGGGAATGGTAACAATAAGCAGTATTGGACTGACAAAACTATTATTGATTAAAAATTTACTAACCTTATAGCACAAGTAGAAGCAAGAACACTGAATGCAAGTGGAAGATGTTCAGCTTAGTTTGTTGTTAGAGCTGATTTGCAAGTTAAGACTGGACTGATTGCCTTCATTTGTTTCTGAGAACCAAAGTGAGACTTTTAGAGAAATGAGAATCAAGAACTGGTATCAGAAAAAGGAAGATACAAAATGAGTTCATTTGAATAAGACTGGAAAAACCAGAGGCAACAGCTTCTGCATGTAGGCCAGTGGATCTGAACGGCAACCAGAATCTTGCCTATTGACATTTTGATGTCAATCCCTCAGATTGAGGGATCTCTGCATCTTCTTACCTACCGGCTTACTATGAGCAGGCTTCCAAGGTCACAAATGACAACTCAGATCCACAATCTACTGGAAGAACACTGGCACATTAACCATTTGCATACACAAGAAATGCATATCTCTGAGTGCATGCTTTTGAAAATCTGTCTCCTAAGATAGACATTTTGTAAGAGAAAGTCAGCTCCCAGTTAGATGTCCACGTACTACCACCTTGCAATGACTTGTAACTGTCATCTATGATTTCAGAAAGGTCCATTTTCATGATTACCCTGACAAGAGGCATGAAGTGACAAGAGAATGATAAGTCCAAACAATCTTTCTTTCACACATAGCTCACTTCTACAAAAATGCTCACTACTTCAATGTCACTTGTTCCAGAATCCTTTCCCCACAGATTTACCACTTCTGAATTTTGAAAGCATGACCCAGTTTGCTAATTCATGCCTGACAGAGAATTATTCTCTTATTTCCTCACATATTAAGCAAGGAAGAACAAAAAGTAAGCTCAACTCACCATGAAGCAACATACCCACTACCTTCACATTCCTCTCTCAGAAAAAAAGTAACACACATGGATTTAAGTCCTATTCCCTCACCTTTACATTTGCTATACAGCCTTTCATATCAGAAGAAAGCATACAGGCATAAAATATTTGCATGAAGCAGCCAAGTGGAGGAAAATCACGTGCATCTTGATGACTTCGTTTTTCTTCCTACAGATACTGACTTACTGCTGGGAAAAAGGTAACCTCTATAAATGCACATCATATTTGGCACAGGGCACTGCTGGAACTCAAGGCAGAGATAAACAATGCCTGAAAGAAAACCTCCTTTTCTTTAGCCTCAGCCAACTGCAAGATAATTAACAGGACAAAAATCCTGTAAGACACCAAAAGGGAAAGGAAGAAAACCAAGAGAGGAAAAATGACAAGGAAAGAGTGGAAACCTCCACAGATTGCAAGGGACATTACATTACCAACCTGCAACCTGAGAGAAGATAAAGGAGTTTCTTAAGATACAGAACCAAGTTGGGCTGAGAGTGTGAGATATACTGAATTAGAGACAAGTAAAAAAAACAGATGAAATTTTGGGGAAAGCAAAGGCACACTGGTGCAAAGCAAAGAATAAAAAAGAGACAGAGAACTTAAAAAAAGAAGATGAAATCCATGTGAGACCATAAGAAATTAATTGAAATTCATCTAGAAAGCAAAACATCCATGATTTCCCCAAGAGATTAATATCGCTGTCTCTTGATACAAGTTCACATGCAAAGACTATTTATTATTGTTCCCTAAAAATTTCAGCAAAGTACAAGTATTCTCAAGTCTAAAGCATCCATGGGAAATGTATCTTCATGACAGCTAAAATCATCCAAACTGCAAAGTTTCAAGTATCATAACATGATGAAAAAGAACAGCATGAGGTGATTCAGGTATTTTTTTCCATCACTTACATTCTACCATCAAAGCCATGTAAAATGACTGAAAAACATCATTTTAAAAACAAGAGAGTTAAGAACTTTTTGGGGCCCCACAGGGATTCCCAGCAACTCAGCTGTTTGTGGAATGCATCTGCCCTGGGAGGCTTCATCTCTCCACCAAGCAGGAGCAAAGGGATCCCATCAGACACTAATTGTCCACAGATAATGTTACCAGCAATAAGATCAATTAGAAAATTATCTCCTGAGAGAAGTATTATGCCATTAACTTAAATTAGTCTGCATGTTATCATATGTTAAAGAGTGGAAAATTTCCACAGAACTTAAAAACTTAGTGCTCGAAGTCAATTTAGATCCCTGTAATCTGATTAGGTCCTTGATTAATGAAGAGAAAAGGATGATTTTGAAGGCCTCTAAGGTAGAAATCACTCCCCTGCAGCTGAGAAAGAGAGCAGCCCACAGTCAGAGGAAGCACTTAAATGCCCAACTGGAACATACTGCTTTGAAAGAGGCAATTAATAGAGATGACCTTGACTGCAAGGTCAGCCACTCTCTTGGTTCCTCCCATCCCTTCCCAACCACATGGGCAGCCCAGGAGACAGCAATTGTCCATCCAAGTGCAATATCTCTATGAGGATAAGCACTGGTAAGATCAGGAGATTTCTAGACACAGGCTCTTCTTTCACATGACTTAGTGTTTAGATTTTGTGTCTATGCAAGGAGTGTTATTTTAGACCCAAGTGAGCTTCTCCTTAAGTTTATGGTTACACACACACTAGTAACTCCAAAAAGCATGCCTGCTATTATTGTCACATCATATTTTCTCTCCCATCTAGCTGTGCAAAGCATGAACTCAGATCAAGTTAAGCATGACATCAGAGAAAACAGTTCAAACAAAGACTAAATGGAGGGGGCAGAAGAGATCAGAAATAGGAAGAGCAAGGTTAAGGAAGGAACAGGAAATTCACACCTCAAGGTGGAATTCCTTCAGCCCTGGTGAATGTCAAGAGGTGTGGATCAAACTCCCCTTGATCATACTTTGTAGAGACAGGTAAAGTAATTCTTTCTTTCCTGAGCAGCCCAGGATGCATCCAGATACTTAAGTAGTGTCTTCCTTCATCCTCTTCCACAGATGCTTGGGCAAGATAAAACTGGTGGCAATCAAGTGAATCCTCTCCTATGAGAGAGGAGCCTTCCAGAAAAGAACTAGGGCAGGAAGAAAAGTCAGTTCACATTACAACCTACAAACAGAGGAAGGCAGGCAAATCAGTAACTTCATTCCTCCTCAGCACAGGGCAAGATTTGGCTAATGAGATTCCTGCTCAGTTATCAAATTTTTCCTCTTCAAAACTGTAACAAATATGTTCTGTGCCTCACTGAGCTCTCCTAATAAGCACACACCTCCTTCATCAGAATATGGATAAATTATCTTAGTAAAGTTTCTGCCTTGATGTAATATGCTAATCTGAGATGATTAGAGAAATGTACATATTGCTGTCATCTTCCAAGCACTGCACAAACAGTGACTAGCTGATCAATGAACGCTGCACTGGGGACTGTTAACACAGGATTAATGTGTTTGCAAGTATGTATGTGGCTAATGTTTATGGTCAGCATTTAATTTATGTGCTCCATTTCACCTTCCAAGAAAGGTCACTCCCTTAAGGCAGGTCATCCGTCTGCCTGCAAGGGAAGGGTGAGAACCAGGAAGCAGTGGCTGACTCAGTGCCAGACCCCGCCTGACAGTGGAAAAAGCAGCTTCAGAAAAGCCCTGGAATGGTCCCAAAACCTCCCCGCCTCCCGAGCCAAGTGAAGAGAGGGAGAGAAAACTTCACAGCTTAGGCAGGGTAAGGCCGGAGGTGGCTGACATTTCAAACAATAGCATACTAAACTGGAAAAGTAAACCTTGAGACACAAAGCAGGTCTGAAACAACTCTGTGATGTAGCACCTTGCAAGCACCAGAGGAAGAGTGGGTACGGGCAGGAGAGCACCCAAGTGTTTCTTTCTCAAGCCATTCATCACCCCACGTGTTCAGGTTGTTGGAGCCAAAGAAACCTGGCACCACCTCTGCCAATATGCCAGATTTGTTATCATTTGAGAACCTGATAATATCCCAAATAAGAACCCAAAAGGTAGAAGATGCAGTCAATGCAGCACTATCTCTATGGGTAAACAGCTCCTGACATTACATTCCTGTGAGCACATCTACAGCCTGAGGGGGACGATCCATGAGTGACCAGTCTTAAACCACAATAAAACCACGTTAATAAATCTCTAGATTGACTACATGCACAGCAAATCAAAATTTTTCTTTGTAATCCCATTAACTGAGAGCTCACCAGTTTAGCTTTTCCCAACCTGCCACTGCCATCACCCCTTTCCAACCACAGAAAATTGCCTATCCATTTCTGAGCTCCAGTCTGAGAAGACAGGCCACTCCACTGCCAAGCAGCTGTTTTGTAACAGCAAGGAAACTGCACAGGATTATTATCTAGATGTAAAATCTTAATTGGTGAAAGCTCCTGCACATTTAACTACCAGAAAAAAAACCCTCCAGCTTCTGTTCTCAATTGTTATCTCCTATGTTGCACACCTGTTAGCAGGGTTTAGCAATCAACAAGTGGTACAGTTTCATTTGACTGAGATAAGCTAAACAAGTTAGGTGGGATGATAATCACCATGAAGGCCATGTTACTCTTCAGAAAAAAACCCCAATGTCAGCTAGAGAGACCCAGGCATCTGTGAAAAATGGTACAACTATTTCCCCATTCTGTTTCCATTTCCAGGCGGAGATGCTCTGTGTTGCACATGCTGGGGAAGAGAGGGCCAGTCTCGGATCATCGTAACTCCCAGCTTGCTTTCCTCCAGCCCAGGAGCACAGCTGCTTGCCAAGGAGACCTACACTCTCAACAGCACAACTTTCCTGCATGAGAAAAGAGGCAGCCTTGACTCACACTCCTGAAAAGAGGAATCTCATCTCAAGGAGCTGAGGTCTTCCATGGCTGTCTTTCCTTCTGCAGAAAAAGCAATGCCCTGGCAGTATGGAAGCCCTCAAAAGGTGACAGCTGCTACACTCTTACAGCCTGGTTTGATTTACACCCCTGAAGAAGTTACCACCCAAATCAATAATGACCTCACAACAGTGAGATAAGGTAATTGTTATTTTTGAGAAAAATTAGTATTCTGACAACGTGCCAGAATCTGGCTTTGCTAACACAGATGCACCATGGCAAACACATCTAGGAAGGGGTGAACAAATGGCTGCTATCCTTCCGTAACTTGTGTTAGGAGTTTGCACTGTTAAATTTGGCAGAAGCTGCATTTGTTCATCAGTGAGTGTTGTAAGTACAGTTGCTGATGCTCCTCTCCTTATTTTGCCATATCAGTTTTGCCAATAGAATTCCCCATGAATGAGTGTCAACACCAGCTTCTACTAACAGAGATTATTTCCATACCCATAAATACATGGAGAGC
This sequence comes from Pyrgilauda ruficollis, assembly GCF_017590135.1. NCBI lineage: Eukaryota > Metazoa > Chordata > Aves > Passeriformes > Passeridae > Pyrgilauda > Pyrgilauda ruficollis. The sequence continues at coordinate 6,524,288 of NW_024524266.1, forward strand.
TATGTAACCACCCAGGCTGCACCAATGCAGCGAGAGCTATGGAAATTCTTTCAGTCAGAGACTTGATGTGTGCACGGTTCAGACACCTCACCAGCACCACCACACAGGCAAGGCAGCAGTGACAAACACACTGCTTGGCCAGGATGCATGGGAAACAGCAGAAATACAAACCAGGATGGAAGATTCGTCAGACCTGTGAATGTAAATATGCGTGTGGCAAAGAAGTGACAGCCCTACACAGGTACTGCTGTTACATTAGATGTTAAACACACCCCCTTGTAAAACTATGTAACTATCAATATTCCAGGCAATGTGGGTTATATAAATACTTAGAAACAAAGGCCAGGTCTCACTGAAAACTCTCCAAATATCTTTGGGTTAAAAAATACTGCAGCCCTTTTTGCTGCAAAGTTGGGCTCACATTTAACACTCCAGGGTATCATATATCAAAGAGAGCTTCCTCTTGCAAAGAGCTGAGTGCCTTTCTTAGAAAGCTACCAGAACTTCTTTCCTTCTTTTTTTGGCAGTCTCATGTAACCAAACTTATCATATGCAGACATTAGGCAACAGAGATAACACTCCATAACTCTCCATACAGTGGACCAGGTCCTGGACAAAAAGACCAACTGCACCTGGTCCAAACAGGGCTGGAACTGTCAAAAGTTTCACTCTCAGGCTATGAGCACAGCTGATCCAACAAACTCAAATCCAACTCCTTTCAGCAGAGCATCGATTATTCAATAACAAAAGTCAGCATATCTCAGTCACCCCTTATCTGCAGCAAACTCTGTAACTGCACTCTTACATAAGGCTGTAGCTTGCACATTGACTTGTCAGGTTTCACAGGCTATGGAAGAGCTTTTTCCAAAGGCTCCAGCAATGCAGCACCATGCTCCAGTATTCCATGCTGAATTCCCATGCTCCAGGCACCACCTGGACATCTCTGCCAGGTACCCCCACACAGCAGGATGGTTGCAGTGCAACACCAGTGTTGCCAAGGGAGTGCTTCTTCACAGGATGTGACCAAGGGATGCCCAAGGAGTCCTCGGAGAAGGCACATCCTCCTCACCACAGGGAGCCCACTGCACAAAGCCCCACTCCTTGGGAAAGGGAAGGGGCTGCACTCACCAGGGAGTGCCCTCACAGAGAGGAGAAGCTCCTCCTGAGGTCTGCAGAACATTCCCTGTGCGTGTCCCTGAGCCTTCCCAGCCTGGCAGCACTTGCACTGACACCTTGAGCATCATCTCCCCAGCCACTGAGTCAGCTCCCTCCCTCTCTTGCTGCAGAGCATTTAGCAAGTCTCTTTGATGTTAGGCTGACTCCATGCTGCACAGAGACAGCCAGGAGATATCTCCTCTAGATCATGTTCTTACGTTCCTGCTATGAAGCTGTGCAGTCTGTAAGACCCAATCTCCCTGCTTCAGCTTCGGGGGGTTTTTTTTGGTTTTTGTTGAATATAACAACCTTCTACCATTCAATTTAGATAAGTGCCATTAGTGGTGCATTAGTATTAAACTACAGAATGGAAACCCAGTCATTCCTACAGTTTTATATATGACCTTATTAACTGAGTAAAATCAATAGAAACTAAATCTAGAAACTAGATTTTTTTTCTACCCAATAAAATGCAGTGGTGCCACAGGTGAGCTTGTGCATCTACCTTAGAGAAAGACAAGGGCATTGGAAAAACATATTCTATTGTAACAAGGTGAACCCAAGCCAGGTCAGCTTTCCTTTCAAAGATACAGACTTTTGCTTGCTAAATTTAATGTTTGCGGACAACTTTGTATATTGTCTCCTAGTATTAACAGCTGACAACCTGTTTTCATAAAGAACCATTTGCTGGGAAACAGAATTATTCTGTTCAATTTTCCAAATTACAGTTTTCTGTCTTCAAAAAATGCTGAAGATAAAGACAGGAGTGCTGCTTTCTGACAATAAAATACTATCATCAGTTGCATAAACTGGGCTTCAGTTCAACTCCTTTGGTCTGTAATGTCATCAGTATGAAGGCAGAAAAATCTTTGGCTTAATGCTACTTTGAAAATACTTAAGAGTAGCTATTTCTAACCATTTAGCAAGAATTCACTTTCAAGACAACTGTAAATAACTTCCTGCCATTTTTAATCTGGGAAAAAAATAAGTAAAAAGAGATGACTACTTTTATTTCAAGCTTTGTAAGAAAAAAAATGCATGTGTAATATCCATGCCCAAAAGGCTTTGAAATAACACTAGTTTAGGTTACTAAATTAAACTGGCTAAGATTCTTCTGAGTATCTTCATGTATTCCTGCCTCAATCTTCCTAAGCTTTTTACTGATGCCAGTGATGACTGATTAATCTTACAAACTGCAAGCAACCTGCTTTTGCTTTCAGATTATACCATTTCTTCAGGGGAGAAACTCCAGTTTATCTAAAGAAAAGTCTGAAGTGGCTGGCTAAATGAGACACTAAAATATTAATATCAACCAGTACATCTCAAAATTTAGTTGTTCAGACAATTTACGTAAGTGTGCTGCACATGCCGACAGCTGTCAGCAGCACTGCACACTCCAGATGAGTACCCATGAATCAGAGATCCAATAATTGTATGAAAAAGAAACTGCATACCCAGTTTTGGGAAAAAAAAAATCTAGTAAATACCTGCATGTACTCTCATGCCAGAGCATAATTCACAGTATTAAGTGGAAGACTTACCTGAAACACAGTTAATTACAGCTGAGAGGAGAAACCCTTAACTTAAAATGTATGGGAGGTTTGCATACAGTATAATTGCACCCTGACCATCACATTTTCTCAACAATTTCTTACCTTTTATAACACAATAGAAGAATTGAAATGTTAACATTTTCAGTTACATATAGTTTTCAAATAACAGGTATCCTTATGTGATTCCTAGAAAATCACTCCACATTCACTAACAATTCAGTGGAGCTGAAAGACTTCCGCTTTGTGTGACCTAAAGAGCAGCAAGAATGCATTGATCAAGTGCAAGTTCTGCTGGTGTCCCTCTAAAAACACAAAGTGCTATTTGGCAGTCATGGAATGCTGGACAAGGGCAGTCAGGTCCCATGGAGGGGATGAGAGCCAGCCTAGAAGCCCAGATGGAAATGAAAAAATAACTTCGAGGAGCTGAATCAATCTATTTGATAGAAAAGCAAGAAAGGAGATGGGCAGCAGTTGGAATAGCACAGGCTCCTTAAGGTGAGAGAGATGAAAGCAGGTTTGTCCCACTGAGGGAGAGATGGTGAGACATAAAGGAGAACCTTGTGGTAGGGCGATCCTAAGGGAGCCTGAAGGAGTGAGAGTAAAAGAGATTTGGAGATGGGATTGTGTCACCAGAGCAAGTGACTGAGTCAGAGAAGCAAAAAGGATAAGCCATCTCAAGGTCTGGGTAAGGATGGAGGAGGAGGGGGTTGCAGGAGGAAGAAAATGGCAGAGAGGAGGCTATGGGAGGAACACATTCATGTTGCAGAACCCAAATTTTGCAATTTCTTTTCTAATAAGTACTGGTTACTAACACATAAATATCTAAAAGGAGATATTTTTGTCAGTCTTCCCTTTAGCTCAAATATTTCAGTTATTTCTCTCATCTCACGTGAATCACAAAATGCCATAATGAATGCAAGAAGGCAGTAATTATCCTCTACTGAGTTTTAAAATGCATAAAATTGGTAGCAAAGGTTTATTACTTTTCATCCGTGAAAAAAAATGTGCATGCTTCATGCACTGCTTCTCAGCAACTCGAGAGCAGTGAACTTATTCCAGTTAAATACCTCAGTGTCATTCACTTGAAAACTGGGTCTTAGTTCAGTCATAGTTTTTTGAAAATGCACTGTGTAATACTGCCATGAATTCTATTGAAGATAACTTTTTTCTTTTAAAATGAAAAATGAAACACCAGAAACAAACCTACAAATCTGGGAGCTCTGGTTATGAGTTGTTAATGCTCAAAATATTAGCAAGGACATCTGTAAAATAAATCTTCGTTCTGAAGAGCTAGGTAAACATGTTTGGTTCATGAAAACAAGACTTAAAAACTGAGTAAGCACTGCAAAAACATGTATTTAAGGTTCTATAACCGTGCATATTTGTGTTTCATTTACAAATATATTAATGCCTTAATACCTACTCTTCAATTAAAATCGGCAACCTTAACTAAGACTTACCTCTGATCTTGCATAAAGAACCCAAGGTGGAGGCAAAGTGCCCCATTGTAGCCTAACACTTCCAGTGACATTGCAAAGAACAGGAGTATTATCCAAACTCTCTTCCCCTGAAATTCAGCTGTCAAATACCCTTAAATTTCAGTAATAAAACCAAAACCACCACTAAATTAAAATAAGTTATTTTAAACTAGAGAACAGACAATAGGCATTTTTTTGAATCCTACAGTGACTGTTTCTATACTCTGGGATGTGATGTGTGGTTTCCACTCTTGTATCATTCCTCCTGGATAATAGCAAGCAGCTGAGTCCCAAAAAATTATGAGGGTTGAAGTCTCTCTGTGGACAGAAATTACTGGAGCACATCCATGCCAGGGCTGCTTCGGTAACACTGCTGCAGAGACAGCCAGCAGAATTCCCCTCCTGCCACAGGTCTGCATAATCTTTCATTTACTCTATAATACATCATCATTCCTACATTAAAAAGAACTCCATAGTAACCAAAAAGTTTAAAAAACTTTGCAAAAAGAAAATCACTGTCAGGAGGAAGGGAGAAGATGAGAAGAAAGGAAGCTATGAGATAAAAAACTTGTCCCAGTGACATCCACATAAAACAAAACTTCATCATGCAGAACAAGAGATGCATTTGTCCCTTGGAAAGCATTCTTTTCAGAGATGCCTGAATCCCTGCTTTCTGTTATGTAAATAATTTCTGTTGTCTCTGTTAGGATCATGCAGTCTTGCAAACGAGTCTGAGCTGGGCAAACACAGAGCCATTTCTCAGCTAAAGTCATAAATTACTTATTGTTTTAATATACTGGAAAATTGGCAGGAAGCGGGGGAAGGTACGTCAGTTACACAAGACTTTATACCATCACTTATCCTTGCCTTCCATTAAAAAAGCCTTAGTTGCTGTAGCAACTGTCAAACCACACTCTGGTTCCTCTTCCTCCAAGATACAGAACTTCTCCAAAACACTCACACACAACACAGCTCTCCTCCATCCACAGGACAGGCTTCTGGCACTTTTGCACTGTTTAAGAAGAGGCTCTCCAAGGAGCTGACAAATCCCTCGTACGCCTTTTACTCCAAGGATTGCTCCTGTAGAATAGAAATCCTTAAGAAATCCTTAAAATTCTTGGATTTCCCCCCATAATTTACCCTCTTTTTTTCTCTTCCTTTTTCCCCTTCTTTCTCTGCATTGTACAGAATGTTACTCCATTCAGCTTAATTCACCACTACATCCTCCAGCACTAAAGAAAATGCCTACACATCTGTCAGATGTTCCTTCCCCTCTCATTCCTTCCATCGTGGGAAAGGCACATGCAATGGGGACAATGTCACAAAAGACACATTGCAACACCTCTAGGTCAGGAAATCCAACGGCAGAGAGAGGCTTCCTACCCAACACCTGAAGAGAAAACCCCTCTCCACAACCACATCTTCTCAGTCATTCCTGGGGCACCCCTGCTCTGTCACCAGGGAGGACATGTCTTTTCTCCATAGGACAGAGATTTGAGATTTGTAACAAAAAAAACCAGCTTCGCAAAACATTAACAAAAAAAAAAAAACATTAACCAAAAAAAAAAAAATTACAGAAACCATTAGCATGAAGAGAAAGCTCTGCCAGAAACAGGACAAAATCACACACTACTGAAGAAAATCTCATGAGGAAGTGAAAACATATTCCTCCCCTTTGTGCAGCATGCCAATATTAATGAGAAGCAAAGTTCTGGAACTTCTTACATGTTCAAGGACACTACCCAGGGCAGGATGCTTGCACAATAAAGGGAGGGCTTACCCACCTTCTCACCTCCTTCAATCCTTAGTAGTTCCATCCTATTTCTAGCTAGAATGTGATGCTTAAAAAAATGTTTATGCCTAAATATCTAAATGTTTTTTTTTGTTTCAGGAACACTTAATGCAAGTAAATGTTTAAATGTTTTTTTTTTTTTTTTTTGTTTTAGGAACACTTAATGCAAGCAAATCTGTTATACACAATGGGATGATTATTTTTAATTGTTATTCGGAGAAGAAAGCATCATAGTATTGCACAGATTATCTTCAAGGACACATACAAATTCTGCTCTTCCAAAAGAATTTCCACCTTGGATACACTTACCTTTTCTAGTTTTATAATGATTTTTCTGAAGTATGTTGTAGAATGGGGAATTAATGGTTCCACATAAAATTATTTTTGGTTCCTCTAACAAGACCTAAATTACCCAGCCATTTCACTCTGTTGTTCATTTCTTACCATAAGCACCATAAACATCACTTTCATTCCTTTCTACCCACACACTTGTTTTTCTGACAGGGCAAAAATGAACCAAAAATGAACAACGCATTTGTGCTGCCTACAGCTGCAAGAAGCACTGAGGCAGCTATGGGAGAAGGGCATGTGTGTCCATACAAAGTTAATTGCAAAGCAATATGCACAAGCATAGCCTGAACCCAGCTTTCTGTGAGTTTACAGTGGAAACAGCTGCATACTGGCCCAGCTACATATAAACAAGGTCACTTGACTCCTGGGAGCAGTGACACACCAGCACTGGTTTGAACCACAAACCAGTCTGTTCCCCAAGTGAACAAAAATCACTCCCTGCAGTTAAGGGAGGAGCACTGAGGGATGTTTTCACTCGCTCCCAGCTCTGCCCACCAAAAGCAGTCACTGCATAGGTATTGGTGGCTGCCCTTCCTATCAAAAATTCTCAAACCAGCCAATAAATTTCTTCTGCACTTAAGAGATTGTTGGACTGTTCCCATACCTCTGTTCTTCTAGTCTCTTTTGTATCTTGTGTTTGAGCAGGCACTCTAAGGAGGTTTGTTTTTCTGTGCTCATTCTTTCATGCCTCTGGTGCTGCCCCTCTTATACCATATCCCGAATTTTTATGGTACCCCATGATTTATCCAGGCTCATGCACTTACATGACAAGGGCTTAGGCTGCTATGCTAGTGAAACAGCCCTGAAGGAAGTGCAGGATACCATTTGCTTTTTGTTACCACTGAGCATCTGTACATCTTGCACAGAATGAAGAAACAGGGCAGCCAGCAGCTCAAGGCCACCTTGGGACATTCTGACTGTCAGGTTTCAGGCTACACTAGAGAACACCAGAGCAATAAACAAGGGCTGCTGTCATTTGCACTGAAGTTCCCAAACCACAACTGTGAGATTTACATCCAAAAAAAGGTGTGATGGAGTAGAGCCTAACTCATTACAGTGTGCTTAAATACAAAGCAAAGCAAGCACTCCATCCCAGTAATTCACCAGCTAAGATCAGTCAGTCTCCAGCTAAGATCAGTCTGAAATCAGCCAGGGATCCTCATCTTAAACATAAAAACATCCATGCAGTTCCAAAGCCGTATGCCAGAACACTTTCCCAGATGTGAACAGATTGGATTGAAAAGCTACTGACCATAGAAATTCATCATCACTTTCCAGTTGCATATCCTATTTCAGCTTTTTTTTTATCCCTATACAAAATTATCCAGATTACACAAATTTCTTCAAATACAGCATTTTAAATGTGACAGCCAGCTGACAGAGCCAGCCATTGAGCACAAGGCATGTATTTATAATACTTCCTTAAATACTTCCTCTATTATTTACAGCTTTATGTTAAATGTTATATTATGAGCTGTATCACCCATTTTTGCTGCTCCAGTAGTTGCAAAGTTGATCTCCCTCTCAGTACCCCACCTATTTAATCTGAATTCTTTTGGTTTAGAATGATAATGTACAACAAGTAGCTCTGATTCCTCAAATATTATTTTACTAAAAGCTATTGTAAAGGGACACATCTTCAAGCCAAGTTTTACTCATATATAAACAAGGTGACACTTAAAAAAAGCTGAAATTATAAAATGTGGAGCAGTATCTGTCTAACTTCACTACAGAAACAGATTTTAAAATACTTTTTTTTATAACTTCAGATTTTTAACTTTAAAACGTTATCTCTGTCTGCCCATAAATAATGAAGTGAATCTGTCCTTTAGAACAAGCAAATATTTAATAATATTTTTTTCTGAGTTCTGCTTCACCTACAAACCAAAATGGACCTTGTACCCCACATATCCCACTCCTGGAGCTGATTAGACAGCTCCCTTTGGATAACAAAAAACCTACCAAAAAAAAAAAAAAAAAAAAAAAAAAAAAAAAAAACCCCAACAAAAACCCCCAGGGCATAAGGAGAGAAAGAAACTTACACTCATTTCCCAAGACAGGAAGTTTGAGTACATATGGCCTGATAGAAGGAGGGGGAAAAAAGCCCTCAAATGTCTGAGCCTAGTAGCTTGGCTACTTCTGAATACGTACCAGGATACAGCAAGTTCCTCCTTCCAAAAAAAGCACGATAAGTCACACACTATAGCATAAACCCTTAGGGTTTTTGTTTGGGTTTTCCGGTTTCTTTAGGGAGGGGGAGGGATTGTATTCTTGTTTTTAAGTTTCTAAACAAAAAGTTTTACAGCAATACAGAGGAGTAAATAGCTCCAGGATAGGTCAAGGAAACAGAAGAAAGCTTAGACTAGGAGAGATTTCCCCACATAACCACCTCAACAGTACCAAAAAGCAAAGAAAATCAATCTCTTGAGAAATTAGGATTTTTTTTTTCCTTTTGTTCTTTGGATTTTCATTCTCTTCATTCATATGAGGAGCTACTGTTCCTTAAAGGTGATGCACTCCAGTTGCTCAAACATCTTCCACTTCATCTGCTCCAAAGGCAGTTGCTAAACCGCACCCCCAAAAAAAACAAACCACAAAGCCCCCACTTCCCTTAGCAACATTTTCATAGCAAAGAAAAAAATTGCAGATATCATGTACCGTCAGCATATTGAGGTATCACAAATTTAAAACAATAAAATAAAAACTTGTATTTCAACAATATGCAATATAATCCCATTCTAACAATAAAGTCAGCATTATAATAAAACCACCACAAGACTGCAAGATCTTGAATATTTACTGATGAACCACAGAATAGCAATGGTGAAATAAGTCAGTACTTTCTTTTTAGAGGAAGGAATCCAGTTCTGACCTAGGGTTAGGATATAACTACAATATTAGTTCCTAAAATATCAGTCTTATTCCACAGAGAATTTTCCCAATCAAATTTATTTTGCTGCTGTGAGAAGACAGAAGGCTCACTATAGCTTATGGATGTCCCATGACATCTGTGTATGGATTTGGTCATGTTTCTAACTGCATGTAGGAGGACAGAAACTCATGCTACACAACAGGTCAGGTCTGGCCTGCCCAAAAATTTTGCTTGGATTACTTGCCCTTTCTTTTTTTTTTTTTCCTCCATATTCTGGAAGCTCCATAGTCCTCCCACAAGCACACACCTGGCATAAATCCTCTTACATGAAAGTGCCAGCTCCATCCCCATCAAGTCCACAGTGCAAATCTGTTAAGTGCACCACTGTCTCACAAAGCAAGGGCTGTTCTGCTTTACTAAAATGAAAATACAGCTTAAAAAAGGAAAATCCCTCACTGCTTTCTACAGAACTAAGCTATAAAAATGTTACAAATTAACACTGGTTATCTGAGTGCAGAACTTGATCTATGCTGAAAAGAACCAGGTGAGCCAGGTAGCACTCAGAAATTAATGACTACAAGCAATCCTGAGATATTCAAGTATTATTAGTATTTGTTAAATATGAAAAGGAGAAAGGAAGATGAAACAACACCATGAGTATATCGACATACAATTTACATCAAGCTGTGATGTCACTTGCAATGTCAAGATGTGGACTCCTATTCACATATGCACTCAAAGAATGTAAGACATTCTGAATTCTGTCCTGCAAATCTTGCAGAGTTCAGAGAGGAAATTACTATACAAATGCCCTTACTAATCATGACTCCAGCAGTATTAAATTCACTGTGAAACTATGTATGATATATAAGGTTTGTGGGTTTTTTACAAGGAATTTCAGAAGGAATACATTGCAAACAAAATGCAACAGAAACTTACCAGTCATACGCATCTATATTGATTGATCTGTCTTTCTCCTACACCCACACAGATAAGCACCAGAGCATCAGAAAAACAGCTGCTTGTGAGAAATAAGCAGGAGCTTATCTCCAGAAATAATACCATTTTACCACTTTAGCACATCTGCTATTTCAGTTGCCTGTAATTGTCACCCCAAAGATTGACTCACATGTCACATGATTTTTACAAAAAGCATAGTTTTGTTAAACTATGTATGCATATATTTTTATTAACATGCTACCTATATATAAAATACATCTATGAATGTTTAAGGGGGCAATATTTTTCTGGACATTCTCTTATCTCATTGGACTCTCAGCTGCTCTTGTCATGCCCTGCTCTTTCATGTTTCAATTGTTGTTAAAGTTGTAGTTACCATTTGAATTACTGTCATGGAACAGGTTAATACAAGTGGCTTGTCCAAATGCTTAACAATAACAATAGCAGCAATATAAACAGGCTCTGCTGCAAGGAATAAAATTTTAGAGCATTTTTTTGCATCTGGATGAAGACATACCATGAGTTTCTATGTAAAACACACCAATCTTGGAAGCCATGCAGCAGGTTTGTTCAGAGTCACACTAGCCCAGCATCTCATCTGAGCTGCATTTCCCGTCTAACCACCACCAGTTCTGTCAGACAGAGATACCAGCAGAGGCAGTGGAGCAGAGCCTGGTGTCTCTGTACACACCCCACCAGAGCAGGAACAAGGAGAGCACCAGCAGCTGGACACAGCTGAGCCGACGGGCGTGCAGAGGAAGCGTGAGGCTGGACTGGCCAGCACAGTTGGCCAAGCTAAGAGTGAGGCAAAGACTGGGGGCGGGGGGCAGGGAGAAGAAAAGAGTTTTACTTGTCATGTTCCCAGCCAACATTATCAATCAGTTCTTGCCTGCTCTGTTCAAAACTGGACGATCACTGTTATTTTAGTTTCATTTTTCCATGCTAGCACAAAATCAACTCCAAGTGGTTTCTAAGTACCCAGGAAGCAGCAATCCACAGCAACTTCCAACACCAGTCAGGTTTGATGAAGCAACCCCATTTAATGAAAAACTATTATGGTCTCAGATTACAAGAGAGTGAAGTTTGTGAGAAGCTATTGCATTCCACAACTAATCTTTCATAGCAATGGATGTATGAACACATATATACACTCACATAAGAAACCTGGAATCCTCCTAAATTCTTTTCTATGGAGAGAAGGGGGATAAAAAAAATTGCAGTGGGGAAGAGCATTATCAAAAGAAACAGAAACAGTAACACATGCTGGAAGGCTGCAATAAGGTCCCTCAGAATCTTCTCATCTCCAAGCTGAACAACCCCAGCTTTCTCAGCCTGTCTTCCTAGGAGAGGTACTGCAGCTCTCTGATCATCTCCAGGACCTGCTCTAACTCATCCATGTCTTTCTTATGCTGAGGACCCCAGCCCTGCCTGCAGCACTCCAGGTGAGGTGTCACAAGGGCAGAGCAGAGGGGGTGAATTGCCTCCCTTGACCCGCTGGCCACTCTTGTTTTGATGCAGAGTACCACTGACCTTCTTGGCTGCAAGCGCACACTGCTGGCTCATGTCCAGCTTTCCACCCACAGGAACCCCCAAGTCCTTCTCTGCAGGGCTGCTCTCAGTGACTTCTGCTCCCAGTCTGTGCTCACGTCTGGGATCGCCCTGACTCAGGAGCAGCACCTTGGACCTGGACTTGTTGAACCTCATGAGGTGCTCATGGGCCCAACTCCTCAAGTTTGCCCAGGGCCTCCTGGACGGCATCTTGACCTGCTGTGGTGTTATCTGCAAACTCACTGAGGGTGCACTGATCCCACTGTCCATGTCACTGATCAAAATATTAAAGGGTGCCAGTGCCATGAGAATCCTGAGGGACACCATTTGTCACCGGCCTCCACTTGAACCTAGAGCCACTGACCACAACTCTCTGTCTGCATCCAGCCAGCCAATTTCTTACTGAGTATTAGTCCACCCTTCAAATCCATGTCTCCAAACTGGAGATGAGAATGTTGTGTGGGACCATGTCAAAGCCCATACACAAATCTAAAGAGATGACATTGGTCAGTTTTCCCATGTTGACCACTGCAGTCACTTCATCACAGAAGGCCATCAGGCTGGTCAGGCATGATTTGCCCTTAATGAACCTGTGCTGGCTGTCTCAGATCATCTCCTTGTCTTGTATGTCCCTTAACAATGCTTCCATGAGGATCTGCTCCATCATCTTCCCAGTATGAGAAGGAGACTCACCAGTATGTAGTTCCATAGGTCTTCTTTTCTCCCCTTTCTAAAAATAGGACTGATGTTTCCTTTTTTCTAGTCACTGGGGACTTCACCTGACTCTCAAGACTTTTCAAATGTGGAGAAATAGATTCCATCTTTGCAATAATCAATCATTCAAATAATCTATTACCAGAAGTGTAAACTTTAAATTACTGGGCTGCACATTCACATTTTGTCTTTGTGTCCATGTATAAACTTTTAAAGCTAAACCGGGGGAGTAGGGGGAGGTAGTGGATTTTACATTAAATAGAAAATGCCATGCAAAAATTTGTGTTAGTAGTGATGCTTCTGCACAGATTCAACTACATGCAAGTCAGTTTTATAAATGCATAGCTTTTGAGGACACAAGCTCTTACAACAGTTCTATAAATATGCTTTGTAAAATGTTTATGTGGGCTCAGTGTGTGGGCAAATTCACAAACAGACATGCTAACTCCCTTCTTCCTGATGACCAATAACCAGAAGAGGAAAAAGAAGAGATCCCTTTTAGAATAGTCTAGACTGTTCAAAAACAGCCTCTGTGCCTTTGCCAGGTACACAGAAAACTGAAAAAGTAGGAACCATGGTGCTTACTAAAACTAGTGTTGTTTTGACTGTTTTCCATCCACCCTCGAACTTCTGAAATTCAGCACGGAGATTCACACCCATTCAGTTCCCAGAGAAGGCCACTTTATCTCAAGGCTTAACTGAGAAGAACCACCAGAAGGTTTCCAGACCTTCATACAGTGCAAAATCTTGAATATTAGGAGTATTGGTGATGCAAAGTGGCAAGAAGTTTCAGAATCTGAGATGTCTTTAGAGCTTTAGCTGATCCTTTTCTTATTTGTTCTACTAAAATTCTTTTTTGCTTGATTGCTAGCTTATGACATATGCTTGGCCTGGGGAAGGAGTTAAAGGTAGCAAGGGAAATCACATTCCCTCTTTCCTGTCTTTGCGTTTCAGAAAAAAATAGCAAAGAAGAGTTGTTTATTCTTCCAAGTCAGTGTGCATGTACTGTGTACTCAGGATGACATTCCCTCACTGGAGACATGCAGAGTTAGATAACATCAATTTGTGTTAAATAATCTTAAAATAGAAACACATACAGTGCTGTTTTAAACTTACTAGATAATCCTTTCTCACAGTCTGATTCTGCATGTTGTTTCTTGTTTTCTTTCAGTGTGTGGGAGATATTATCTCATGTTTTAGTGGATGTGGTCATTTTCTCTCTGTGGCCAAGTTTATAGATTCTTGCAGGTTCTGTTCCCACATTTGGGAACTCTACATTTCCCTCAAGATCCTGGGTGAGCAGGAATTTGTAAAAGTCCATTCTGCAAGTGAACCTTCACAAACTTGAAGTGACTGAAACTAGAGAGCCCAGGGACAGCAAGAGCTGCTGCAGGAAGTTTTATCACGCAATGATCTGGGATGTTACAGACTCTAATTTCTAAGCAGAGTGCTAATACTGTATGCAGACACTGCACCAATATAATAAAGTAATGATGCAACCATCAGATCATATCATTGATTGACACATTTTAATTGACAATACTGAATTACAAATTATGTTTAGCACACTAAACTCCAAGTCTGTAAACAGTAACTCCACTCTGCTCTTACTAGCTGCTATAAATTTGCCATTAGAAACTAAGTACTGTGGAGAGACTAAAGTTTAATTGATTTTTTAATCTTCTCCTCACAAAGTTTTGATACTGTCAATATGAAGACAGTTCTGCAGGTGAAAACTGATGAAGTTACCAAGCTGCTAAAGACTGAGCTACCATGACCTGCCTCTGCTCAAAACTTCTCCTGCCATAGCCAGCATGCTCTTTAACTGCTCCATTCCCAGTCTTCCAGCATGCTGTAAATTTGTCCAGTAGCTAAGTAGTCAACACAACACACTATACAGAAGACAAAAGAGATTGGGCTTGAAAACACCAGTGCAACTAGAAAAAGAGAAAGTGAGCCTAAATGTAACAGGTTTTGTGTTGCGCCTACTTTTCCCCTGCCCCTCTTCCTTAACTCCACAGTATGCATCAGCTCTAACTTGTTTCCCAAGGAACATCACCAAAGTCATTGTCAATCTCCAGCCTTAATATCCCAAAGAATGCATGCAAGTCCCTAAACCCCAAAATATTACAAGTGGGAAACATTAATGCTGGATGGAGTCCAGACCTGATGATACAAAATACAATTAAAGGCTTGGCAATTTAACAAATGACAGAAGCTGCCTAACCACATTAAGAAATAACCTTACAATGCACACACTTCAAGGCTTTATAAGTACCCAGTTTCTTGTATTTACACTCTCCAAAGAGCGACTCCAAAGAGTTAATGGTGATCATAAAGCACAGCACACACAAATCAGACAAATTAAATACTGCAGCCAAAGGTGATTCCTCCCGGCCCTCAGAAGCAACCATGCTTATACTGCTGAACTGATGATGCATTTTGCAACATTGCTTGGAAGGAAAGAAAACCAGCACACTCAGAAAATCATACCTTTTATACAACATCCATTTTAAGAGAGTAAGGAAACAAGAGTGACTACATATATATTTTTTTAATGCAAAGATGCTAGTGTTTTACTCTATGATATAATTCAAGCAAGAAGCAAAAGAAAATTAAACAATAGAAAATTACTTACCTGGAAAAAGAATTCTTGTTCCTCAGCAGACTATCTAACTTTATTTAAAAATTACAGCTGCCTGAGTTTTTCTCTAACAAGCACAAAAAAATCATACTTGCTTGCCCTAGTGAGTGGAAGTAATTATTTTCTGAACTGACAAGTCATTATGAACACAACTTTGTATTTTTAACCCCTAATCTTCTTAAGTATAGACTGAATCCTAACTTTGATCTAAGGTGTCACGCCACAATATTTATTTGAATTCCTGCATCATATAGGGAGACTCAATACAACCCAATTTTCACAGCGCATGCTACTGAAATAACCTGAAGTGACAAAACAGGGTAATGCTGAAGGAATTAAAGCAAATCTTCCCAAATCAATAAAATCCTACACCAGACTTCCAACCTATCCCACAAGAACCAAACTTGCTTAATAAGCTGGTATTTATCATTGAAATCTTAGCCTGCAGAAAAAGAATTGTATATATGTATAAGCTAACAGAGAAACAAAAAAAAAAAAAAATTGACCCAGCCTTCTGCATTATGAACCTGATCAGTTATTTATTCAGCCAAGCACATCACATAAACACCCCCAACACTATTGCTACACTTTTGCTCCTAGTTACCAGAGAAATTACATTTTGGCATCTAGTTCACAGTCTGTAACAAATGACCTTTTCTGTTTCAGAGATGAAAATTCTGTGATGAGTATTCATCTTCCCAACAGGTGTGTTGGACTGCAGCAAGTCAGACATGGTGATGTCTTTCAGGCACACCTGAGGTTCATTCACAGCAAGCCCCCTCCCATGACAGAGAACACTTCAAAGCCTAAGAGAGGCCTCTCATAACGTGGAGTTTACACTCAGAATCAGACATCTCTGGTAATTCAGCATCAAAAAAAAAAAAAAAAAAAAAAAAAAAAATTGAAGTGTTTCTATTCCTGTAAGCAGGAATGGCTGGAATGAAGGTAAATAGTGACCATGTGCATGGTTCCTTGCATTTCTAGGTCTTCATGTTGGTACTTCACTGTGGGTTTTGTATTTTTTCAGTCAGAGTTCCCAAAGCACTGCTCACTTCTAAAATGCATGAATTGGCTTCCCTGGAAATAGCACTCAGCTGGAAAAGAACAAGAGTTATAAAAGTAAAAATTACACCAGGGAATAAGAGAAAGAAATCCTCTGCGTTTACATTTCAAATTTATGAAGCACTTTGCTATAGTGAAAAATTCACGTAGCAAAAAATCTTGGGGAGCAGACTGAAGAAAAGACAATTTTGACAGCCTGGTTTTCCTTTAATTCTGTGTTTCTACCATCTTCCCTACATCTTGGTCATTCATTCCCATCATCCACACCTTTAATCCATACTCTACTGCCCACAGCAGCTCATGGAATCAGAAGCACCCTGGGCACCCTGATACTGCATTATCCTGTAGATAGAGACCAGTTCAGTTTTCCATACAGCCAGACTGGTGTGGTGGAAGATGTGTCACCCAAAAGCCTAGACATTTCCAGAAAAAGACTTTGCTAACAGCCTGAGAAAGATGAGCTAATTAGAAAATGAGTACATTTTTGCAACTTCTTTAAAATATCATCTCAGGAGCTCCTTGAGTTTTCATGAGGAATAAAATCTCTTCCTGCTTTTTTTCAACAAGACCTTTAAATCTCATCTTGTCTTCAGGTAGCTTTTTCTACAGCCAAGACCACAACATTTCTGATGCTCTAATTATGAGAGCAGCATTTGCCTTGGAAATATAATAGGAACTCATAGATTATATTATCTAAACTAAGTACTATTTCCCTTCCCACTCATTTGGAAACTATCCCAAATAAAGCCTAACACACAGTTTACAGTTCATGCCCACCTAGGACTACATTAACAGCAGCAAACTTGCATGCAAGTAAATGCATCATAATTCTATGCTGTCACAGCTTTTGGATGATGGACTCTTGGAAATTTACAGTAAACTCTGTGAAGTGCAGTAAAGTTTCTGTGTACAGTTACATAAAAATCTGAATTTCACATTTTATGCTGCCTCTTAAAGCAAGGTTTGAGCCCTCAGAGTTGTGGAGACAGTTTGGAAATGTGAATGTTTAGAAAACCAAAATCAAAAGGGTCACTGAATACAGATTTTTTAAAATATATCTATATATTTTTCAAACCATCTCATGATTTCTTAATGCTCCAGACTGGACAGTTTGGATGCAAAGGAATTTCACAAAAGTTTAAAAGAGGTATGGCATGCTACAAGAAAGATGTAAATATATGCACAGCTTTCTCTCTGTCAAAGCATGATTTGCAGGTCTCCTTAATAAAAAGGCAGCTGGAAAGCAAAACACTTTGAGGGATTAGCTGTAGAATTAATTTGCTGTTGGTTTGGTCATTTGTGAATTTTACAGATATGCTCCCACAGTAGAGAGAGGAACCAAATTATTTATAATGCTCCAATAGGAGAGCAGTTCTAGTGTTCTACATCTGGAAATTAATATTTATGTATTGAATAAGTTTTGCTATTAAATTTAAACTACACAAAACTCTAAGCACAGATTGTCTATCTTTTAAAAATACAAGCAGAAATACACATCACTGCAGTATTGATAAAAAACTAAAAAAGCTCCAACATCCACAAGAAACTACACATTTCATTATCAGACTGTGGTTATACATAAGTTTATGTCCAAACATATCTTTACTTACACCTCACAAAACAAGGCATATCTGTTCAGGATATGAAGTTACAACAATGCAATAGTGATAGTTACCTTCACAGAACTCAGATGATTTTCACTATGGTGAAAAAAAAGTACAGGAAACTGAGATTATGTCAGTGCTTTACAGACCATTACAAAAAGCAACAAAGAAGAAAAGCAGAAAGAGTAAAATCTGATCTCTCAGGTTCTGCAGCCCTTTATAGCTGCTAAGCATTGCTGACTGCAGTTCAGATCACTCTACCATGTGCCAGTGTTTCATTAAATGCCAACCTGTGAACTGCAACCTGGCAAAACTGCATGTGAACAAACACATCCTTAACTCTTGCTGTCAGACTCCCAAGCAACCAAACACATACACATACATGAAATAAGTAACTATTTGATATTCTCTAAATGAGATACCATTC
Source organism: Pyrgilauda ruficollis (assembly GCF_017590135.1). NCBI lineage: Eukaryota > Metazoa > Chordata > Aves > Passeriformes > Passeridae > Pyrgilauda > Pyrgilauda ruficollis. The sequence goes on from NW_024524266.1 coordinate 6,542,448, forward strand.
AATGCTGAGCATGGCAGTCCACAGTCCACCTCAAATTCAGTTTAGTTGAATGTATATTCAACAGGTAAATATTATGATCTGAGACAACGAGTGACTTCTCTTTGAGCAACATGTCTTACAGAAATGTGGTTTTCAACTTCTTTGAAGACCATGGTCAGGTAACTCTTTCCTAAAAAAAAATGCACCCAGAAGTGCTGCAGACAAAGCATCTAAAAGTCACTGTAGAGAACTTGTACTAAATACAGAAGTAATGTGAAGAATTTCACCACATAACACATACATTTTAATAAACATATACTTTAATGAGATGGTGTGTCACCAATCTTCCCTCTATTCCACAAGATTCTACATCTTCCTCTCAGAAAAAAAAAAAAAAAAGCCCTCAAATTATTTGCAGAGTAATAAGTTCACCAAGGAATTGTTTTGGATTGACACTAGTATCACATTTTCTTCTGACATTCTATAGTCTACTATATTTAATCACAATCAATATTTATATTGCCTAACTTTGACACACATCAAGGTAACATGTCTGACATTATACTCAGCGTAGGCAGTTTCCACTTCTTGGGATAACAATTCAGTCAGATGTAATGCTAAATAAGACTAAGACAGCAGATGGCATCACTTAGTTATTTTTAACTGTTGCACACTGACCATTTACTGTGTATCATAATCCATTTTTTTATGATAATCCATAATCCAGGAAATAACAGCCAGGATGAAAACAGACCTGGCTCTAAGCTTTGAGAGGGACTACGAAACGAATCTGCTAGTCCATCTTCCTTTTATAATTTCTTTCTCAGTGTTCCTTGTATAATATCTAGGATATTGTAGGGTGATGAAAAAAAAATGGCAGAAAGATGTATTTCTTTCTCAATTCAGATGATATGCAGATTTGAAAAGGTAAACATGAAATAAATTTTTTAAAAAAATGTTTGTACATAGGTTCAAATTGCCTGGAGAAAAGGGAATTCAGAGATAGCAACGTACCGAGTCATTTTTCTGAACCCTCTTCAAAATAATAGAAACATGGTCTACACAGGGCATTTAGAAAGCTCCTGTCAGAGTAGTTAGGACGTGTTACAGTCACAGTGTGTGATCGCAGAGGTGTATTTTTCCATGTTCTGTGGGGAACTTGAGCTTACAGTGCCACCAAAGAACAGTCAGCTGGACCACCTTCATCAGGCTTGTGGCAAGACTTGTAAATTCAAGGATGGCAGCCCATGGTGCAGACCAGCTGCAGAGGTGGCCCTATGCTGGCTGATTCCAGGTAAGGCTGCTGGAATCTGTCTCCTCCTGAACCACAAACTATTCTAGAGTACAACAGAGGGTCCCCTGAAACCTTGCATGAAAGAGATGCATGGGAAAGGGGAAATAAACCATACAGAGAAGGGAAAAAATAAGGTCAGAATACAGGAGAAACACTCTCCTCCTCACCCACACATGCAAAGTCCTGCTTTTCTTTACCCACTCCTAACATTTTCTCCGGTCTTACTTTTTAAAAAATCTTTTCCAAGAGCCACGCTGTACACACTGCCTGAATTTGGAGACTGCAGTCTTAGAGAATATTGAGCAATTCTCTGCAGGGTTCCCAAGAGTATCCTTACTTGCTGGGTAAGTGCAAATGCCCACCAGAATTCACAGAGTATTTAGTGTGCATTTTATAGTAGCCAAGAGCTCGATCTGAGCATCTTCTATTGGTAGTAATACATTTTTAATGAATAATGAGTCATGAAAACCAACAGGGCAAAGGAACTTGCGTTAGGAAGCTATAGGTTTCTTTGGAAAAGAAAAAAATACTGCAGAAAATACTGAAAACAAATGTTACAAGTAATGAAGACATTATAAAATATTTTCATTTTCTGTCTTCATAAAGCTCAGTTTTCTCCCCTAGTGTTCATTCAGACCAGCACTGCACTACCAAAGCATTCATCCTTTATGCCCTAAGCCTAGGGCAGAAATAAGCTCATTTAGTCACTCAGAGCACGTCATTATACCTCTGGAAAGAAAACAGAGCTCCAAAAGCTGTGAGGTACAGAGGGGAAAGAAGGGAAAGTATAAATCTCTGATACAATTAACTGTTCAATTTTTTTTTTTTTATGGAAGTCGCTTTCTGAAGTGTTGTTAGTGCATATATTAGACAAAATTCCTTTTCCCCATGGGTTAATTTCTTTTCCAACCTGCTAGCAATACAAATTGAATGTTACTGCAGAACCAAATAGTTGGTAATGTTATTTGTAGTGAGCTTAGTGCATATATTAGACAAAATTCTTTTTCCCCATGGGTTAATTTCTTTTCCAACCTGCTAGCAATACAAATTGAATGTTACTGCAGAACACAGAATCCATAACAGAATGAATTAAACTTATATATCCAACAATAATGTGAATCCAAACTAATAGCACCATTACTAATGTCACCATAATTGGCATTGATACTCACTGTAGCCATATGCTTTCTGCTGAGTCAGTTGTGAAATACCAAAGTCCAAAAGGCAGGCAGAACATAGAAGAATAAACTCCTAGAGGTCACCAAATAGTTGGTAATGTTAATTGTAGTGAGTATCACAACCATAACAACAAGAATTATCTAATTATCTGTTACAGCATAGTTGGTAATGTTATTTGTAGTGAGCATCACAACCATAACAACAAGAATTATCTGATACAGTTGTCTACAATACCAGTGGTTTGCCTCAAGTGATCTTGCCCTGTCCTACGGTAGAGCTGCAGCTCCACAAAACACGATTTGGACACAAAACCCACAAGACAGGAGCTCAAGAGGTCTGTCCTCAGTGTCAGAGGTGAGGAAAGGAAGACTTTAAGTTTTAGCTGAAGCATACTCATTGAAGCATCAGACCATATTCTGACATTACTGAGAGGACTAAAATTACACACAGAGGTCTTGCAGGGCTGTCTAAACCAGAAGCAAGTCAATTGCCTAAGCCCTGCTGCAATCAGCAGCTATCAAATTGGTTTAAACCCTGTAAAATACCACTGAGGACTTCCAGTACATTTATGTACCTAGGCATTTCCAAATATCTGGTCTCTAGATACAGGTGGAGCCCTTTACAATTCCTCAATATGGAAGTCATTCTGTCCTATTTGATGAATTTTGTGGTAACTGAATCTCACAATCAACCTATGTACTGCATTCTTTATGCAGAGGCACATATACAGAAACAGAGGAAAAGCATTTTCTAAAATCACATGGAAAGTTCTGTAGACACACGTACATTATTTTACAGTCAACTACATAGAGTTTTTGAGCTAAGCTGTGTCAATGAAGCATTATATTCCCCCCAGGAGAACTCATTTATTTACTTCTGACAGGAATAAGCAGATCTCCAGAGCTCCAACAATTCATACCATGAACCCCGAAAGATTCAAGTCATGATTTGCCTTCCTGCACCTACAGAATAATTTCCTTCCCAAATACTCCTTCCCATTTTTTCTAGACTAGTCTTTCCACCTAAATTCTGAATTTAAATAAGCAGTAAGAACATTTCTCAAGTCCATAACAATCTACTTACACCTTTATCCCAATCCCAGCTGTCCTAGATGGTTTGCAGACACCTGTGCAGCAAATGCCAAAGGACTGGTTATCTCCTCAGTTCCTTTAACAGAGTCCAGTTCTGAAAATATGAAAAATTATCTCCCCATTTCTGTCTTCTACAGTGCTTCTGAACTGGTGGTAGGAGGAGCAGAAAGTCTCTCTTGCAATGTGAGAAAAAGCGAAAATTCCCATCAGAAGTGACTCACCAACATTAATCATATATACACCAGATTGAAAGGCACTCAGAACATGAAGTCTGAATCTCAGCCTCAGCTAAGCAAATGAGAAGCAAATTTCTCAGTACTACCATAATCTTTTAACTGCTGTATCTGTACAGTTTTGCACAATGAAGCTGATTAATATAAATTTATTGTTTCTAGCACTGAACTTTTACAGAGAAGTGCTCTGAATCTTTTGGGAGAACAAGCAGCTGAGTAGCATGGAACTTCCTATGTCTGGAGATGAATAAGCACCAGTGTAAAGATTTTCACATGTAAAGCATTCATATTCACATGACTTACCACCTGGCCTGTGCATTAAAATGAATATCCTTATAACTTAACCAAGCACATGAAGATCAGAATCTTAAATAACCAAATTACACTACACGTCAAGATATGTAGTCTTCTGTTTGCTTCTCATGGGGAGTACTGGGAATTTTTATTCACCAACACAAAATCCAAGTTAAAAAATCCAGAGTGTACTATTTAGATTCAGGACTACAGCTGAATATTGGGGATGAGTAGGCTTGAAGAAAAATAGAAAAATAGTAAGAAAAAGTCCTACTACCTCCAAAAGGAAGTTTCAGAATGAGAGGATTTATTTTCTTATTTAAAAAAAAAAACACAACAAAGCCATCTTTGGACATATATACATGCTACTTGAATCTGCAAAGCAGGACATTTTCTCATTCACACATTTGCCATACTGCTCTACATTCTTCATAAACTGGACTCAGGCTTTTTGCCTTTCTAGTATTCTTAACTCTATATAATACTAACTACCCAGCTCTCACAGCACTATTCCCAGAATTATATATAATGTATGAACAATATTCTATTAGCCATAAAAAATCAACAGGATGACTACAAAAAGTAAACTACACTCCTCCTGTTTTTAAGGGAAGTATTCCAATGCCCAGAACCAGATTATAGTCTGTCACAGTCCTGTAAATTTAGGATACATCAAGTTCTGCTCTAACATCACCCTGGCATAAAAGAAATCAAGGCTCACTGCAATATAGTGCTTGAGCTACTGCCAAGCTACCAATGACTACTGGCATTCAATTACATTGCATTTCTGGAAGCTAAGGCACAACTTTAGCATGAGCAGGGCTGCTCTGAGCAAGAGACTTGCTCCATTCAGATCAACACTCACCTGACAAATAGGTTTAATATATAGCACTGGGTGACACACAAAACCAGGCAAGGATATAAATTTAGCTTCCCACTGATTGCTGGAGAATATTTAACTCAAACATTATAACTATCACTGTAAATAATAACAATACTTATGTAAATCCTGCTTATGACTTGCAAACTTAAGAACAAAATGGTCACATTTTCTTCTGAGTAGATGTATTTAAAAGAGTCCTGATATACTTCAGACATTTACACTTCCCTAGAGAAAATGCTTGCATGACTTCAGAGCTTCAGTCTGTTCTAGTTCCTCACACAACAGAAGACCTTGCTGCTTTGGACAGATCACGTCTCACTTCTGGTATTCTCTCTCCCAAATCTTGACAGGGAGCAAGACCCCCAGGATGAGCACAGTGATAATCTCACTCTCTGTGACACAGGAGTATGGCTTTTTGCATATATGCTGCTTCAGACTTAGGTCACAACCACTCACTTTGAGAAGCTTTTTGAGCTGTGCCCTCATCCTTTGAAAAAAATCAAATTTGACTTCATCATCCGAAATCTGATGTACCCCAAAACACTCCTCACTTCTGAGACACTTGGATCTGTCTGTGCATCATTCAAGAAAACAAAAATCTAGAAAATAGAATCATAACTGTCCATGATGCCACATTTAAAGGGGTCCCTAGGAATGTCAGTAAACTAAGTTAGCCAGTGAGAAAAGAGTTAAATGGAACCTGGCAGGGTGCAATAGCTACAGAACTCCAGTGCAGACCCAATACCATCTCTCTCTCTCTCTCTGTTATGAATACACAGGAAGACAACTTTGCCCTAAAGGAAGCTCACATCAATCTTTCAGTAAATGTTAGCTGGAGCAGGACCACACTCATTTGTTCTGTTTTCACACCTTGTTTGTGGAAGTTTTTCTAATGTCTTAGCTGGCAAAAACGCTGGAGACAAGGAAAACCTTTTTTAAAACAGAGCCAGGCTAAGGTTCACAAACTTCTCATGAGGTTCCTGAAGGTTTTATTTTACAGATTCCATCACTGTTTGTAAAGCAAGAAAGACAGACGTTATCATTTTTGGCGACTAGGCTTTTTTACAGTATTTTGACATGCTTGAAAAAAAAGTACTCCGTAGAAAGAGTTAGAGACATCCTAAGATGCAAATGTCCCTGAAGAATAACTCCGCATCTTCTGGGTAAAGATTTTATGTAATAAGTCAAAAGAAAGACTGGTGATGAAGTGATCCAAATTGCTACTGATGGTCCCAATGCCATGTTATTGTAGTCTGATGGGCAAACGCATGCAAAGTCTTGAAAAATCATATTAATAATGTACAAAACTTCAGTCTAAGGACTATCACTTTGGTTGTTACATAAGATCCTATGAAGAAAAAAAATCAGAAGAAGGCAAGTCTTTGTCTCTTGGTAGATTTTGAGAACATAAAAAATGACTGCTTGATTTTACCTTGAAAATTAACATCTCTATTCTCTTTTGTGCAGTGTTAGAAATAAGTGGGAATACCTCACAGTATTTGAGAGTTGTGGCTAATAAGAACAAATCAACCATGATCAGCTTGCAATCTATGTTTATAACAACATATATAGCTTATTGAATCCAGTGCAGCAGAGGGGACCAATCCATACTCCTGTGAAGTACCCAGCTCTCAACAATCACTCCAATTTACACATGAGAAAAACCAAAAGAAAAGGTTGGTGCCACATGCCTAACAGGGACTGTACACAGGTGTTTAAATTTAGACCAGGAAAACTGCCCAGCTTTCCACAGCCCTTCTGGCACGATCAGTAAAATGTCAGTCTGGTCCCCAAACCTCAGCCCCACCACACACTGAGGTCCACAGAGCAGTGACTGAGAAGGCAGAAAGTACAGGAGGTGGTCTCCCAGAGGTACATGTGAAAGGCCATGTGCTTACAGGACAAAGAGATAACCAGTTTTCGTTCAAAAACATGGAAATAGGCTATTCTGAAGGAAAAAAAAAAAAAAAATGGCCAGAACACTACACAGATATGGGAATATATTTTTGGAAAAAAAAAAAAAAAAGAACAAAAGTAAACTAAGAAAGGGGTGAATGAAAAAAAAACCAAAACAAACCCTCAAACACAAAAGTCAGACGTGACCACCAGTGGAAAAAAAAAAACCAAACCAACATAATGAACCAGAGCAAACATAAACAGAGATTCCTGATTTTAGGGTATTCTCTAACCTAGTGGCTTGTAGCTCTTCCAAGGAACTGGCCTTGGAACCTCCCTCCAGGCCACTCTGGAGAACAGTGAAGCCACGTTTTCTGGGTCCTGTGCAGCCCTGTCTGGCACACTGGCAGCTCTGTGATGCAGCACCTGCTTTGTCCTTTCCATTGCAGAGGGGGCTTAGGCACGCACTCAAAGCTGCAGTTTCCTCTCCAGAAAAACCAAGCATTTCAAAAGTCTCTTATGACCTTGCAGTTTGACACTTCCCTCCCTATTCTCATGGAGCCCCAAGGAAACTGTTTAAGGTCAGCACGAGGCAGGAACAGAAGCGCAGCCCCAGTGTCAGATCAGACCGCACCCTGCAGCTCACTGCCCAAGAATGAGCACATCGCTGTCCAAACCCAGGGCTTCATCCCTGCTCTTCTCCAGATGCTTTACAGCAACTGCTCTCAGACAGGCTGGAACACTGTGTGAAGAGTGCTACATTACAAGTACATTTCTCTGCTCTTAAGACTCTGATTTCTTTCTTGTCTGTTTAGAAACACACTGAAGTGACATACACCATAAATAAAACAATTGTCTTTGGAAAAGGCCTCAGCAAGATGCTCTGAAAGTCTTCTGCAGTTTGTGATTCAATCTGTTTCCTTCTCCAGTTTAACCTGACACGTTGGCTTGTTATTAATCTGTGTGATGCTTCAGATAATTTCAATAAGTCTTACTGAGATAAATTTTTCTCTGATTTAGACTAAACGAGTTCTACACTAAGTTCCCCACTGATACGGAGAAAATAGAGGCTGATCTGAATATGGAAAATCAGAAATTGCAAGGCAATCTAAACAGCAAACTCTCATGAAATTTAAGTCTCAGAGGCAAGGAGACAGTTTTATCTTCTACACTTTTAATTAATTTCTACCCTATTAAGTACACCAAATACACATTTACCTTTGTTTCTACCTAATGATATAAAAGTCCCAGAAAGTTATGCCGGTAAACAGGAATAATGGCCTGTCTCAATGGTGATATAACAAGAAAGGAACAAAAGAAGGATCATGAAAAATTGTAGAAGTAAGCATTCAACACCCAAAGGGAACAATTCATGGGAAGTTAATGAGTAGCCAATATGGGACTGAGCAGGAAATCAACAGTGTCAAAAACCTATGGAAGAAAAGCAGCAAATGTAAACAAGGGGAAAACAGAATGAAATAGGATGTTGGCAACAGGTAAAGAAAAATTCAAGGCTTTAGAAAATTAGGAGAATTAAAATGAATTTCAACTGAATTGAAATCTAGTCAGATGCAGAAAGGTGAGGGGAAAAAAACAAGGCCAAAAAAGTCACAAATAATTTCAAAAAATAGGGCACTATTAAAAAAAAATAACTTGATATAAAAATTTTGGCAGCCTGTCAAATTTTAATTACCTTTTCAATTACTAATTATGTCTTTTAATTGACTGAATGAGAAGACAGAATTTCAAGAGTTTTAATGTTAGCTTTTTTCCCATCTCAGTGATCTCCTCAACACAGTGGAGAACCAAATCTCTTCAATGACAAGAACAGGGCATTTGCTACAAGATAATCTCTGTCCCTTAACACTACAAGAAACCCCGAGTAAAGGTCTATCCTAAATGAAGAAGAAGGCAGAAATTTTAGCTACATCAGTGGAAGACGATTTTATATGTCTTTGTGAAAATAAACCTCTCTGAGAAATCAACCTTTATAAAATGGAAATTATGTTTAATTTTTTTTTGTAGTCTTAATTGGAATAATTACTTCTCCAACCTTATGAGCATCACAGAGAACACAGCTGACGAGCATCAGCAGGCAAGCAGGCGCACACGACACACAGCAGTGGTACCTGCACGTGACCACACCAAGTTACTCATTTACTCACCTGAAGCATCTCCTTCTCTTCCTAACTGCTCTCCAGACTGATTTCCTTTTAATCAAATAAGAGACATAAAGATGCTGTTGAGTCCAAAGCCAGTGTTATCACCTCCAGATCACCTTCTACCCCTCCTCTGTGGGCAGCAGCACTGGGACACAGGGAGGGCAGGGAGCAGATTCAGGCATTTCCCCTGCAGTCTGGAGAGGAACAGCAATGCTTTGTGCAGGACAAAGCTGTCATGGTTAATGCTGGAACTAATGCCTGGCCCAAAGTGCTTCTGCTCCTTCAGGGATAGTACACAGAACATGTTGTTATTTACAAACTGCTGAGAAATGGCCAATTGCACACCTTTCACTTATAATGCCTTTCAACTACAGGTGCCAAATCTTAAAATTATATAAATTAAGGTGGATTGGTCATGGGAACATGAACTCATTTTTGTACTACTACTTTTCCTAAAATTATATTAACAGGGAGATTATTCATTTAAGATAGAGCTTTAAGTCTTTTTGCTCAAATTCAATGGGAACACTTATGCAATGCATGTCAAAATGAAATCAATGTGCATTAAAATCTGGCCTTTGATGAGATTTGATGTATAGACAGTAGTGCTTATTCTGGAGCCACCTGGGAAGACATCCTTTATCGCTTATTTTAATTTTAGCATTTAAGACTAATTCTTTCAATTATTGTTAATGCTGAATTAAGAAAGATGACAGCAGAAGTAATCTCTCTTAGAGGATCAAAAATAAATATAAATGCCATTTCAGAACATCTGTTGTTACAGATTAGGTATAATTAATACTGTTGAAAATAAAAAAAAACTGGATTAAACTGATACGGTACATCTAGGAAACCCTGATAAATTAAAAACTCCTGTTCACAGCTCTGTGAGAACAGAGAGGGTTTTCTGTATTTGCAGAACTGCATAAAATGCTGAGCAAAAAAAGATTAATAACTACACTCTAAAATAAGCTAAGTGTGGAAGAGAACATGCATGGAGTTCTGCGCTCATGGTCACTAACAGGCAAGGGAAAACTTTACACCTTTCACAGAAGAAAACTGGCTTTGAATTTGTAGGGAAAAAAACTGTTCTGAGTACCTGGAATTTTGCTGGAAATGAAAGAAAAGTTCAAAGGAAAGCAAACTTCCATTTTTTGCAGTGGAAAAGGCAGCAGTGAGAAAATTAATCTTGTGCATTAATCTTAGCATTCCTCCCAAGTGACTCAGGCCTGCAGAAGAAAACATTCCCACTATCGGGTTAGAAAACGTCATGTTTCCCACACAGAAGGGAGGAAAAAGCCTGAGCAGGGCTAGTTTTACTATTTTCACCCTGATTAATTTGCTTGCAGACCCTTCTGTCATTCAGAGTTTCAAATTGTTGAGGAAAATAGTCGCCATTTAACATAAAAAATTGAATTAGTCCTCGTATGTAAAATAAGCTTGAGTCAGGGCATTTCTAAACAGTTATTTAACTATTTATAATTTATTATAATAGTCCTTGGTAAAAACATCTTAGAACTATATCAGCAGCAAAACAGAAGATAGGTTAATAAACTCTCTGGCAATGTTTACACACTTAAGAGTTATAAATACATACTTTACATGGTGACAAGAAGAAAAGAGAGCCCAGTAAGCAACGAAGAGTGGGCTCACCCTTGGTGAGCTGGAAGAGTGAGAGAGGTCAGAAGGCCACCAGCAGCACCTGAACCTCCAACATTTCTTATGTCTGAGCCAAATGTCTCTTTTTAAAAGCAAAACCCCAGCTCTGTTGGGAGCACTGACCCCACAGAGTTCTCACGTGCCTCTGTAAAAGCCAAGACTGTTACCAACAGGGAAAAAAAAAGTGTTCAAAAAGAACAGTCAGTTCTGATGCTTCACTCCCAAAGACTCCACGCCTGCAGATCAGAATCCTCCTGCTGGGCACTACAGCATTAAGGGCAGCTACAGCCAGGCGCTTCCACAACCAGCGACGCTCAGGGGCGGCTCCCTAAGCCCAGTCCTAGGGAGCAGCAGGTGTGCAGATGTGCCCAGCAGCAGGTGTGCAGATGTGCCCCAGCAGCAGATGTGCAGATGTGCCCAGCAGCAGGTGTGCAGGTGTGCCCCAGCAGCAGGTGTGCAGATGTGCCCCAGCAGCAGGTGTGCAGGTGTGCCCCAGCAGCAGATGTGCAGGTGTGCCCACCAGCAGATGTGCAGGTGTGCCCCAGCAGCAGGTGTGCAGATGTGCCCCAGCTGCTGTCACCTCCTCAGAGCAGCAGTGCCCACACTCAGCAGCCAAGAGAGCCTCGTGCCACAGCAGCCCTGGGCCTGCGCACCCTCCTTGGACAGGAGAACACACACCTGTGCAGAGGGAGCAGCAGGATGGTCACAGTCACATCCTGCAGGACTCAAGGCAGACCCCAGTGGATTTGAAGGAAGGATGGGGAGGACACAGCTGAGCACTGAGAAATTTACTGTCTTCACAAAACATGTGGGACAGCAAGGTAGGAGACTCAAAAATGCCTCCTGTAGAGCCAGGTAAAAAACACCAAAGCTTAATCACTTGCAAAACAAGAGGAAATCAATTAAACTATGCAGAACACTATACAGGTTGTGATTTATTAATCTTAAAATTATTTCCCAAAGAGTTACTCAGCTGAGCTTCTGATTTGTTTTGTATTAGTGTCACATGAAAGCTGAATTTTGAATGATTTTTCTCTATTGTTATTTATACATGTGGGAACCATGTGCAATTCAAAAACAATATTTTACTGTGTCCCTGAAAGAAAATTATCAGTTTGGACTGAATAGTTTTCCTGTACCAGCTTAGGTCTTTCACTAATTGCCTTTTCACAATACAATATTTGAAAACGAACCGAGATTACTGAAAGTAACTGTAGTGGCAAGGAAGGAAGGCAAAATATTAAGGGCAACTATTTCAAGTTTTTAAAGCCAAGTCTTCCTATTACCAAGTCCTCCTCTATTTCCAACTTCCTGCTATTTTATTATATTCTACCAGACAGAAACATTGTAAAAAGACATAGAACATGATTTAAATGTTTTCCCTCTCTATATATATCTTGCATGTTAGGTCAGTTGCTCCACTTCACAGCTCAGCTGAAAATTTGTAATAAAAACACAGAGGTAAAATACATTTGAAGAATGCCACCATAAAACATGCAAATTCTTTTCTTTTTCAAAGAAACTCAAGGAGTTTTTCCACTTGTCACACAATGGTAAGTGATGCAAGACAAAAGGATGGAATGAAAGTTATTAACAGATTTTTCCGTCTTTCTTCTCTATCTCACTGTGGTTTACAATCCTTAGTTTTGTGTTGTTAGAGGGGTTTTCCTTTTGGTTGCTGTTGAGTTTGGCACAAAGTATCTGCAAGTCATGACCTATTAGAAACTTCTATACAAAAAAATGAAACAAAGCTTATTACTAGCTAGGTGTTCATTTTAATCTGTCAACAGTTTACAAAGAAAAGATGAAAGTAAGATAGCACAAAGAATTGTTATATACCAACTACATTTGACTGATGAGTTTTCAAGGTGATTTTAAAAATTAACACTTTCGCAAAATGTGTATATTGCAGACTTTATATTACATACGTGAAAACAAGACTGTGGCAATTATTTCAAGATGTAATACAATACAGAAAGGTTGCACTTATGTTCTTATTAATAAGTTATGAAATTCAACAACTTCTTTCCCCTCCTGTCACCAGGTTCTTAACAATTTCACCAAAAAGGAGCACCAAGTAGACATCCAGACATGCTCATTTTTTCATCCATTCACAGCCCACTAATTATTGTAATCTGCATTATGCTAACGCATTTACTGACTTGTTATAAGCACGTTTCATACATACACAAACATGGATGTGAACTTAGGGAAGGATTACAAAAAAACTTCATAAAGAACTCTATTAATTTCTTCAGTGTCTGACAGCTTCACTAAAGGACTTCACTGCAAAGCACAACCCAGCACTAGATTTTAAACCTAGTTAATCTTCACCCAGCAGAGCAGAAACCAGAGATTTTTGTTTCGTTAGGAGTGACCGCTGTTCTAATGCTCGAGCATCTCAATCACATTAGAAAGGCATCTCTTACAGGCAGCATCTATAAAAACAGGAATAAAGCTACCTGTTGATCCCCAATAAATGAAATAAGAACTATCAGAATAAGAATTATCAGACAGTCATTCTCAGAATCAATAGAAAGATAGGGAAACTTAAACCATTGAGAAATTAAGTAACATGCCACAAAAAAGTCAGTATAAGAAAAGGATATCCAATTCTGTTAGCATATTAGATTGGCCTCGGGGTGGGATATTCCACCTCAAAAAAGTCAAACATACCAAGTAAGGTCAACTGTACTTTAAGATTTGCTATAATGCCATTATTCCCTATTAAAAAAAAAAAAGTTTTGAGATTTATTTGGCACAAATTTTACACAATGAATTAGAAAGCTTAGAATTTAAAATGAGAAAGCAACAATCTTTTTATAGGTCCAGATCTTAAAATGCAAACTCTTAAAAATTTAAGTTTATCAGTTATATTTCAAGCTGTCAGTTTGGTGAGTAAGATACTGAAAGCTTGAAAGCTTAAGAGTAGAAACAGTCTGCTGAAGTCAGTAGGTCTACGCACACTGAATTCAGTCATGCAGGATTTTCTCTTTAATTCTGATGCTCCAGAACAGCCCAGAAAACTGCTTTCATGGTTGATAAAGATTAAAAGTATAACCCACTTCACTTAGCACTGAAGTCAGCCATTACTCACCTCTTTCATTCCATAAAGATTGACTTCTTGATCTACAAAACTTCCTGGTCACCTATCAAAACATTACCTATTTGCTCCACTGCTTATTATTATTAGGGATCTTTCTCAGGAGTCATTTGACCTGTCCCTCATTGATATTGTCCCATTCCCTCTAATATTTGTCTTCTAATCCATCTCATCTGCCTGGATGAGCTTTGCCCATTTCCTCCTCTTAAGAGCTCTTGACTCTCTTCAGTGTTGTCTTCCTCTTCACCTGTTTTACATCCATACTATATCCTAGAAAAGCATTAACAGAAAAGGACAATTACTTTGAAAGCAGTACTAATCCCACTGCTACGCTGTTTCCCCTGCTTCTACTCTTCTTAAACAATATTCATTAGCAGTTTGATTCCTTCTTAGCACGGAGCACAGGCAGATCAGGCAGCTGCAGCAGCAGAGCCACCGGGTGAACGCTGTGGTACGATCACAGTGGAGAAGACTGTGCTCACAGGGCAACTCCACAGTGACTGTGAGCTGTCACCCTTCCGTGACACTTCTCATGCATCACTGAGTAAGAGTGACACATATGTACGCACAGAAACATCTTAATATAGATATGCAACAAACTAACATTTATCCTGATGTAACTTCCTCACATTTCCAAAACGTAAATCATTCAGGAGAGCTGTTTCAAGTTTTGCCGTCACATAAGGTACCTTCAGAGTATACGCATTCTACCACTAATAGCTGCTTTCCATAGTCAGAGAAACATAAAGGAATGTTACTGCAATTAACAACGGACCCTTTTACTTTGCATGTAAGGGAAAATGCATCAGAACATATCCATACAAATAAAAAAATCTTCTATCTGAGACATCAGATAGAAGACATCAGTCCATCAAACCCCTCTAAAACGCTTTGTTTCTGTTATTTATTTTAACCTTGCACAAATGATGTGGGGTTTTTTTTAATGAAGGAGACTAAAAATTTAATATTCTTGTATAATAAATAATGCAACAAAACCTCACTGCAGGTATACTTTGGAGCAAGTAAGAATGTTTAATCACTTTTTTCCCAGGATCCTCCCCTAACTTGACATTTCAGAAATTGTACAGCATGTCAGCAAAACATAATGCACTGATGGGAATATCCTGACAGAAGTGAAGTAATCTGCCACTGGCACACTTTAAACAATTTTCTTTAAAAAAAAAAAAAAAAAAAAAAAAAAAAAAAAAAAAACTACAAGACCTAAAAGTCCATTTAACCACTAAACTATAATTTATTTTCTAATATGTTTCTTCATATGTGCTAACTAGCTCCTGTCTCTTTCCTTTAAGAAATTACTAGACAACTTGGCAAATATGTGTCAGTTAAACAAACTTTAAAAAGGTCTCCAGATGTTCAAGCCCTGCAAAGGTCTGAGCACCTGAAAGGTGAGAGGTTCCCCAGATGCCTAATGCTTAACAAGAACTTTCTATATCTCTTGAGACCAAGCCTAAAAGAGCCTTTTATTTCTTGGTGCCAACCCATTTAACATAAATCTGTCTCCTTCATATGTGTTTTCTGGGAAATGTGAGCAGTGTCCTGTCTTTGAATAAAGCTTTACCTTTTTGAGCTACAGAGTTCTCAGTAACATTTTAGCCATATACAACTGCAGCTTACTTTGCATGAATTAATGTGACTTTCCCATAATAGTCAGCTTTAACATAAAAAATAACTGACAAGTGTGAAATAAACTCTTTGGAAAGCAAAGCTCAGGATGAGATGAAGACTCCCTGCAGCCACCCCACCTGGCAGCAAGACAGCAGAGGTCACCAGATGCTCATCCCCACCACCCCAAACCTAACTGGGGCATTCAAGAGCAGCAGCTCCTGTAAATATTTTGAATGTCACATTCACAAGGAACATAACTGGGCAAACCAAGTGCACCACTGGGATGCAAGTTACTCTGAGAAGATGCAGGTTTTTAAGGACCAATACTTTCTGCTTGCCTGCTTATGAAAAATCCTGAGCTAGTGTACAGCCAAGTTTTCACAGGTTTTCTCCCATTTTTCAAGTTACAGAGCAACACATACATCCTAAAAACCAGGCAGAAAAAAAAATAATTTACAAGCATTTCTGATATTTGCCCTTACTCACCATTGTCTGCTGTTTTCCTTGACTTTCTACCTATTCTTTCCACCTTAAGCCCATGCATCAGTACTTCAGCCCTTTCACCTCCACTCGTACGTGGTTCCATTCCACGGTAGTATCCATGGGGAAACTCCCTGTGCTCCAGCTCCCTACACACTTCCATTTCTCCAGCTCAGGCTCGGAGAAAAGGTAGGATCAGAGGCCTGAAGAGAACCATCAAGAGCTGTTTTAGAAGATGACTGAGCAATACACGTTTCCAGCATAGCTATATGCATGCTCTGTGCATGCATACACAAGGTCCAGGGAGATAACAGAGCCAAGGAAGACAGAGTCTCCTCTGGCTGAGGAGGCTGTCTGGAGGAGGAATTATAGGGCAAGGACAGAACTCTTCCTCGGCATTGGGCCTCTGCCAAGATGAGGCAATGGGATGAAAGGACTTGACCTCTGAAGCTTGCCTGAGGATTAAATAAGCTTCTTCACATGGTGTACAAATGTAACTGTTTTGATTGTGGTTTGCCATCTTACTAGACTGTAATACGAGGTTTTCTCTCAGCATAAACAAATTACATCAACAGTCTTGTGGGACAACATGCACACATTTCCTCCATGAGCACCTCCTCTGTGCAACATTGCACCAACCCTGCATCTTAGCAGGGAGGGAACCCACAGGCTGGGCAGGCCACCACAGGCAGATCTTCACTGGACACCATCATGGTACTCGGTCAAGAGAATATCAAAAGAGACAGTCCATGCAAAATCTAATATAACAAGGATCCTTTGGTAACTTTTGTAAATGACCAAATCTCCTCATTCTCTACCCTGATGGTCACCAGTGACATCTTCTCAAAGGCCAGTGTGAAGATGACAAAGGGTTGGGTTCCAATACCTTTACCAAAGAAAATACAGAAGCATAGAGAGAGTCATTCTGAAGCTAAGAATATTTTAAGTAACAGAGTAAAAAGCAGATACAAAAATACCAACTGACAAAAAACATCACACAGCCTGAAGGACAAGTAACGATTATCTTACATGACAACAGATGCTGGACTTCACCCAAGGTGAAAGGGCACGAGCAGAGAGCATTTCCCCTTTTCAGCACCCCATCTCAAACCTCACAACAAACTAACCAAATTTATAGTGCCACTGAACACTAAACAAGGGGCCTCTGTTATGCTAAGATCCCACCTGAGAAATGTCTCAGCAAGAAGCTACTCCTCTCATTTGTACCATGACAGGTGACAGGGAAGTACAGTGACACATACCTGGCTGTTTACCGCACATAAAGCACAGGCTGGCTGTTGGCCCTCCAAGGCCCCATGCCTTACGTCTCAGTTTTACCAGCAGAGGAAAACCCTAAAGCAGAATCTGATAAAAATCTGAAAGAAGCAGCTTCTACCATCTGAATGATTTAACTGATGTGTGTTAGAACATTCTTTCTTTCATGTAGTGATACACTGAGCCTGGTCCTGTTATAAATACATCCAGCATAAGAATAATCACATACGCAGCCAGGGATAAGAGGATTCTGTGTACATGGCAATCAGCCCTGGTCACCCTGAGTGAAACACTCAGGGAACTGCAGGGGAAAAAAAGAAGATCAAGTCTATTGTAAAGACAGAGTATAGTGTCATTTCTATTATTCATTTCATTCCACTGATGAAGAGTTTCTCTGATGAACTGGGGAACAGCCTTGAACTTCAGACAGCAGCTTTCCAAAAGGAACAGATCTAGCAGCTTTCTCATTTTAAATTCCATGAGAACCCTGGTACTGCAACAAATCAACCTCTGTATGTTTCTTTGGTTCCAAAAATCCAGTGGGATATTTGTGTTTAACAATATAACAAGACATTAATGCCTCCCAAACATTAACAATGTGACACTGGTAGTCAAACAGAAACTCACTCATTCACGGCTAGAATGTATGATTAAATCCTAGCTGCTAAGAATTAAAGAACAGATCAGATTCATGTGTAGAAGGGATGATATGTGCAGAGTTCTCCCCCATGAACTGAAGACAGCTTCTTGAAAGACTTTCTGCAGGTTCAATGAACACTAAGCAACAGAAGTGAGCTGAAGTGAGCTACTATTGCTGCTGCCTCGGCATGAAGAGCATCTCTCCACTGAGGGGTCTTGCACGCAACCAGAGTTGGCAAGAGCTGCAATGAGCTAAGGTGCTAGAGGGCTGCAAAAGAAAAGTAGAACATGAGGTATCCAAAAACCTTGTATTTTAACACTAAGGAGAAATTGGAATCTTGCTTATCAGAAATATCTGCCCTTCACATACAGGACAGCAATGGGGAAACCATTCAAAGAGAGCAGAAACCTTTAAAAGGGAGCAGGAGGAAAACTATCCTACTCCAACACAGCCTTACTTCACTTCACTTCACACATCCATGTACTTACTATCAGGATCCACACACAGGTTCTTATTTCAGTCCAGGTCTTGTAGGGATTCCTCGGTGAAGTACTGAGGAGTATTAGCAGTTCAGTCCGAAACTTTGTGCACATCATGTTATATGAATACTGCTCAGCTCAAGTAGAAATAGTCACTGTTAAAAAAGGAGTCTCCTAAATCTTTAATCATTTCTACATCAGTATATATAGTCCAGGCACATTCCTTGTTCTGGTGCACCTCTGAGAGTACAGATTTACAGTACAGAGGAAGGCTACGAAGAGATGACAAATCACCTCACACTATAGAACAGAAATATTTGGGTAACTAACTGATACTGAGGAGCATCCAAAACAACAAAAATGTTGTTCTTTCTTTTCTGCTACAAAGCTCAGCACTCTGCCCTTTCTTTCCCCTTTCCTTACACTGCGGGAAGATGGTTGGTCCAGCTGTTTTTATCTCAGTGACTTGCAACACCTGTGCTCTTCTTCACTACAGGTACACATGGCTCTTCATAGTTTGCTCCTGAAAGACACTACCAGTCTTCCATTGGACCTTTGCATCTGGTAAAAATATTAAATGCCTTTATAAAAGCACTGTGGTGTAAAGTTACGATGTTAGAGGTCTTTGATTTCCTTGCTTTTGTTTTTCAAAATATTGTTCCTTTTTAATGAAAATTTTGTAAGATATCTTAAGTCGACATGCTGGATTTCTTGGCCCTGAACCATGTGTAAAGCTTTCCAGCTTCCTTAATTTCATACACATGAAAACATGAGGAGGGGTGAGCTGCAATCCAGCATAACTAAAATAGGAAGCTATGAGTAGTGACAGGTACTATGTCTGCTGAATATTACAAAGTTTTGCTGGTTTACAAGCTTTTTCCTTAATGTCAGTGAAAGATTCACACTACTAAGAAAGAAGGCTTGCATCTACAAACCACTTGGGGAAAGCAGGTATGTAAAAACCAGAGAACTTCACTGACTTTAGAGGACAAGACCATTCCTCTCTGTGTTAAAACCTGTCAGACACTAGCTCACATTTTTGTGTAAGGCAAGGCACAAAGCTACCTGCAACAGAGAAAGCTCAATGTGGAACCAAGCTCATGTACATTTGTCCACACTGTGTGACCAAACAGAGCACTTGGTATTGATTCCAGGCCTGAGACCATGCTTCCTAGCAGGTCACTGCAGTCATGTCCAGCTGCCATCACAAGGCTCCCAAGCCAGCTGCAGATGACAAATGCTGCCTGAGTTGATGGGAATGCAGATTGCCTCTGCTGCCTGCAGGACCAGGCAGGCATGCTGCGCAAAGGTACACAAACCTAATGACAAGGTCACCTCTCAGGCCCACGTCACATCTGACCTGCCTGACCTCTAGGGAAACTTGGGTGGAAAGCAAGAACTGCTCAGGCTATGAGCCAAATCTAGCTGGAAAGCAACTTTATGGAAGAGGCCCTGGTTCTGAACTTGAGCCAGAAATGTGCCCTCACAGCAAAGAAGGCCATCAGCTTCCTATGCTGCATAAACTGGATTAGACAAAGTGTCACCAGCAGGTCAAGGGAAAGGATCCTTGCCCTCTGCTCAGCATGGCTGAGACACACTTGGAATGTGGGATCCAGTTCTTGCATGTGGGCTCCCCAATGCAAGAGAGACAAGGACTTACTGGAGCAAGTTCTCCAGCAAAGAACCACAAAGATGAATAAGGAATGGGAGCATCCCTCATACAAGGGGAGGCTGAGAGAGCTGGAGGAGAGGTGCCTTAGAAGGGTCTCATCAATCTGTAGAAATACCTGAAGGAGGAAGCAAGTACAGATTCTTCTCTTTGGTGGCCAGTCACAGGACAAGAAACACTGAGCACAGGCTGAAATTCCACTCTAAACACAGGAAGAAACTTCTACAGTGAGGGTGGTCAAACACTGGCATGGATGCCCACACAGACTGTGTAGTCTCTGCCTCTGAAGATGCCCAAAATAAAACTGAACAGAGGCCTGAGCAAGCTGCTGTAGCTGACCCTGATCTGAACAAAGCATTGGACTAGATGATCTCCAGAAGAACTCATCCAACCTTAGCTATTCTCTAATTTCGTAGAAAATAAAGAGAAAAGATAAGTCATATTAGCACTTGTAAAACTAGTAAGAATGCATATAAAGAAATATGGGGTTTTTAAGCTGACAGTGTCAGTCACTAAAGCTTTATCAGGAGACTCAAGAGAGCCATTACCTTCACTCTTCCTCCTTCACAAAGGAAAAACTGTTTTAACTCCATAAAATTTCTTCTGTCAGATAAATAGAAACTTTTATCAACAGTAGCTAACCAACCAGATGAGAGAATAAGTGGCAAAATAATACTTCAAAAAACCAAATTAGTACATTATGCTATTTTCCTCAAGCCTCCACTGCCAGTTTTGAATTTTCTAAGTTATTAACATTCTAATTAGTACATTGAAATAAAAGTACCTATTGTGTTAAATAATTACACCCCAGAGAATATTGAAAAGATTGTGAAAACAAATTTCTTCATAATTCAAAATGATAGCACACATTTTTTCATTATGCAGCACATGAAAGTGTGCTGGCTGCACGCTTATATTTCATCTACATGTGGCCAGTGAAAATCATTGCCAAAAGCAGTTCTCCTTGAGAGAACAAACAAAAGAAATTAAGTAAGAAAGAACATAATAAAAACATTTGTCTGAGTAATTCATTACCAAGTTACATGAAATTAATAACCTAATAATCTTTTTCATTTCAAAGAAATCCATCTCACTTAGATTTTATTTTACTGTTTCATGCCAATGATGAGACTGACTCAAATAATTTACATTCAAATGTGAATGTGAAGTTGCCCAAGACTGTGTGTCTAGGGAAGAAATCCAAGGAAACAGTCTGGTCTCTTGCTGCAAACCAAAGAAAGCAATTCTCAAAATAAAAACTGACATTTTCTAAAGTCACAAAGCAATAAATTCAGACCATTTCTTCCTTTGAGGAGCTTTTGTTTGTCTCACAGCCTTGAAATTCCTCCACAGGGGAGTGGTATCTTCCATTTGGACGCAAGGCTGTTGATGGGCAGCTCCATTCAAAACTCAAAATCCTGGCATCCCTCTGATGCTGACACTCAGGGAGGAACAGTGCTGCCCTGATCAAGTCTCTTGCCTTCTTGCCAGGATGCTTTTTCACAAAAGCTCTGTCCCAACTCAGTGTCTCCAGAGCCCATTTTCCCACAGAAAGGGATTCAAATGTGCAGAACTAGCTAATTACATACTCCATGACAAATGGGACATGTGACTTTCAGTGATGGCACAACAGCATCAGCTGTGGAAGTTGACTCAATATTAAGGAGAAGAAAATATGAAGAGGTAGCACAAGTCTTTATGCCAAGTGTTCCTTACTAACAGAGGAAAATGAACTTCTCAGGTTAGCAAGCATTTATCCACAGCTGGATTTTGCTGCATCCTGTACTGCCAAGGCATGCTAATATTTATTGTCAATAAAAATAATGAGGAGTACTATAAAGTAGGAAAGGTTGTTCTGCCCTCTGTGTCATGATGATTATAAATGAAGACAATGCCCAGCTAAAGAGACACTATTCAAAGTCTGGTAAAAAAGCCATTTCCAGAGGTAGAATAGACAGACACTTGGGAATGCTTAAGCTGTGCTGGAGTGTCTGACATACCAGCAATATCTAGGGGTGGGGAAGAAAGAGTGAGAGAAGAAACAACTCCCATTCATGCTGAAGGGATTAGGATCAGAGTCTTCAGACAGAGGTACTCCACAAGCCGCACAGAAATCAAGTATGTTTTAGAAATTCTACATATAATAGAAGCAATGCCAAGAATTTTTTCAGGATAGACTTTACTGCACTACATTTATTTCAAGCCAGATCACACTCACAGCCTGTTGCCCATACTAGAGAGCAGCTTGGCTAAGCCAAGGCCATTCCAGAGAGGTTTCACAGATCAGAAGATGCATTAAGGGATTTGATTTATAGGAATTATTTTAACATTTTATCTAAGTGATACTGCATTAAACCCATTCTAATACCCAAATTAATACAGTTTAGAATAGGAAAAAGAAAAGATTGCTCTGTCAGCTTGCAAAGCCAAGCACCTCCTGACCATCAACCCAATACATTTCATAATAAAACCACACATTGGACAGGGCATTTAATGTTAAATGCAGTAATATAAGAGTAGTGAAGCACAGCGCCTGGTGGGAGGAAAGTTGGGTGAAGTGCCCAATTTAACCACAACAGCTCCATGTGGGAAAAGACAGAAGTGTAAGGCACATAGGAAAGAATGAAGTTGTCCCAAAGCAGCAATCCCATTTCTCACTTTGTTCAAAGGCTCACAGGATTTACCTTCTACATAATAACTGTAATCTAAGGAAGCACACTGAAAAATGACAAGCAAGGGAGTACTCCACCACTTGGATCCTATTAGCAAACCATATTCGCTGGAATCCAAAAAGCCTCCCTCCTTGCTGCAGTCTTTCGTAATTCATGGAAGCCAATTACTGAGCGCTTGTAAAACACTTGTCAGATGCTTCTTTGATGCCCTAGCTCAGCTAGGTTTGTACACACTTCCCAGCCACTTGAAACAATTTGAAGGTAAAGAAGCCCAGACGCACATCAAACCTCCAGCTAACTTTCACAGAGCTTTGCATTTCTGCTGCTGTTTCTGGTTTCCACTTTATTCCAGTACTCCTCCCATTATTTAATGATTTACATAGCACCTATATCCATAGCTATCAGCCATCCTTCCCATATAGCCTTAAAAGGACTTGTTTAGATTTGCAAGGGGAGGGAGAGGGGAGGAAAGGGGGTTTCTTCAGACCGCACTATGTCAAGGTTGTTGGAAACCAGCAAATCCTGGCCTCCTGATCCATTTTTAAATAGCAAATTATCAAAACAGTCCTCATGCTGTTTCTCACTAAAATCACTTTTATGATTCTACTCATATTGAGAGATAGAAATCTGCATTTTGGTGACAAACAGAATGCGAAGCATTCTATAATTTTCACTTTAAAAGGATGCAAGAATCGCTGGCTCCTTACAAACTTGACATACTCAGCACACACACAAAAATTTAAACAAGTCCTTTTAAGGCTGCATAGCTTCTGTCTTAAGAAAAAAAAAAACAACCCTCACATATTTGCTGGACTGGGTTGCTAGCGCTTCCCAGGACTCTTCTCCATCCCTTTATGAGAATCAAACCATGCCCTGTCCCCAGACACATGGGGACAAACCCACCATCTCATTCCTCATCAGTGGGGAAGTGATGGCCAAGGAACATTTCTGCCACCTGGCAGAAACCTTAGAATAAATTATAAAATATAAGAAAAATTTTAAATTACACTACAAATGGCAAAAAAAAAGAAAAAAAAGTCATTGGATTAAATAGTGAAACTACACATTTTTTCTTCCTGACACAGCGAAACTAAGGCTCAATCTTAAGTTTCTTAATGCTCTTGATTACCAATCTTCGCTGGCTTCAGGTGCATTTCCTGCCTTTGTGATATTAATGTACTTTAAAGCCCAGAAGACCAATTGTACATAGGATCTTGTCCCCATCATAAATACATTCCAAAATAAAAAATTTTAGAGATGAAAATATCTTCTAACTTTTTCAGTTTTCATGCCTTCCAGCACGTTTTGTCTCCATGGCTACGCAAAGCTCTACTTTTCATTTATTCCGTGTGGAATATGAGCCTTTGAACAGATACATACAACACTAATAGTCCTTTCACACAAAAATTCCTCAATGCAAACTTTTTTAGTAGAAAATACTTGTTCTGTGAAAAGCAGTACTTCCTGTGGACTCCACGAGTCCTGGGCAGAAGTATTTCCTATTTCAGCCAACATTTTTTATGAGAGGATGTGACAAGAGAAAGGTGAACAGCAGCAGACCGAGAGGCTATTCAAGAAACACCCTGCTTCTATGGAATAAGCTCCTAATTGCCAACCTGAGTTTATTGATGCCTACTTTATGATTCATAGCTGTGCTTTCATGGAAAGAATTCTTTCTTTTCTGTTTATTCCCTTCATGTATCATTGACAACAATTGCACCCTTCTCATCTTTCCTTTCACTACGCTAAGCAACATTATTCTCCTTCAGTCCTCAAGATGAGAATACCTCTATTTCCTTAATTGTTTTCACACAATTGCTCCAGACAATAATTCATCTTTCTTGAACACAGGGCACTGGAAATGTACTCATATTCCCAGTGAAACTGTATCAGTGCTCTTTGCAATCCTATAAACACTTTTCTTTCTCTCCCAAAAATCTAACACCAAATACAAGGTTTGTGGTTAGAAAAGAAAAAAAAAAAAAAAGAATACCATATTCTTCAGAAATGCAACAACTATCAAGGACAACCATCAAATTATTCTGCACTATCTGGCTATGGTAGAATTATGCTTCATTTTCCTCTCCCATTCATCATTATTCCTTGTTTTTAATTACTTCCTTGTTCTAAACTCTTTCTCACAACAAATGTCAGAATAATCAGACTCTTGGTACTCAAGTTTTGTCTTCTTTTTAACAGGTAAAAAATATTCTCCAGTCTTATGTGAGCAGCTCTGGAAGGACTGAGCTATCAAAAATGCTTGAGATCAGATTTTAAGGTGTATGTGTCAAACCCTACAATATTTTGAGCTGATGTCTAATGACACAGCCAACACAAACCTTGTAAAGAAAGTAACATATTCTACAACAATGAATATAGCCAGGGAGAGGACCCTGTGCCATTATTACTATCATCTAGGGATGGATACCATATGGTTCCCAGGATCCAGGAAGATCAGACACTTGGGTTTTATTCTTAAAACAGAGATTCCAATTTTCAAGCCCTCATTTACACAAATAATCTTGGCTTTAATACAGCACCTCCAGTATTGTCATTCTATTGAGAGTGGACACAGAAAATATCTCCTTTTGAGATAATTTCTGTATAATTTTTAAGGTATATTACTTATTCAATGCATCATGGCTTCATTTCAGTCCCTGATTCTATCTGAAGAACATCTTTTATTTGCATCAGCTTCCTCTGAAAAGAACTCAGCTTGACCTTTTACAATTTGCACAGAAGCCTCTAGCCTTCCTTGTTTGCAGGATCTCTGCTTACCCTTTATTGTGAGGCAGTTAATTGTCCATTTGCACTTCCAATAGAATGCTTTGTATGTGATTCTGAAAGCTTAGGGACTTTGTTTTGTGGAGAAAAAAAAATTGACTGTCCCCTGGTTTCTTCCGTTTGGTTAATTAATTCCCTTAACTTTATTCTCCGCATTTTGTTCAAATTCCATTTGAAATTGGTTAAGTTGTCAGCATTTGTTCCAGAACTGTTTTCATAGCCAGCTCTTCCATAAGGTCATTCCTACATACCAAAGCCAAGCCTGAAATGGAGTGATCTTTTCATTCAGTAACTATTAGGAGAAGAAATATGTTGACTACTACATCCAGAAATATCCTTCCTATCATTATTAATAGCATCTTCTCCAAGGACTAAAAGTTTCCCATAGATATGGATCTCCCAGTAGTATTTCCTTCTCTAGCAACGTTGACATCTACACAAAAGCTGAACTTGGCATCTAGAGCAGACCCCTAACACTCCCTCGCTGCCCCTCACATCTCAAACCTGCCCAGATAAGGTAGAGCAGGACAAGGAGCAGGGACCTGTGCACTCATCCATCCCATCAACCAGCAGCTGGGATAAGCTTCTCACCACCCCCAGGCCATTCTGCCGTTGTGAGAACAGGCTGGGAAGCACAACTAACACTGTTGCCTATTTCATTAAAAATTCACACAGAATCAATTGTTAAAGTAGTCTGAATTACAGAAAAATTTAAAACTTTATAAACTTTGCCATGGTTTTTAAAACTTCTTAACTTTGTGGATCCCTTCTATCAAAAAAATGTGAGAGAATTAGCCAGTCTGACCTAACAAAATATTTTTATCATTATTAGACATATGTTTACAGACCAACAAGTTTGAAGACAATTTATTCTTAATTTGGCATTTCAGAAGCACCTCTCACCTTTGTAGTGTAACAAAGGCAGCTTTACGTATGTGAGTGCAGTTGTATTTATTAACACTTTGCATGAGTCACCACTTCCAAATGCCTTATGCTGTCCTTAAAATCATACTGGCATATATTTCCTTTTAACATTTTGCTAAGTGCTACTAAAACTTTACAGCCCTGGGGAAAAATAATGTAGGAGAGAGCTGGCACACTTACACTTGAAAGAATGAGGCATACAGATCTGTTCATCCTTTACCCACTTAGATTCACAACAAGCAAAAAAACACCTTTACTTAATGTAATGTCATCCATAAAATTTTGCAAATATGAATTACATTTTCCCCAGAAAATGCAATATATCCCTGGTAAGCCTGCACAAAGGGCCACTGCTCAGCACAAGATAATGATCTTAAATCCTAAGAGTAGCCATGTAAGAGAGGAAAAAAGCCAATATGAATTTTTTAAAAATATATTTAATATTAAAAATAAATAGGTTCACAATAGATTCTCTTTAAAGAGTAGGTACTGTTCTTAGTCTTATGTTTTCTGTTTTCAAAAGTTTGGCAAAACAGAAAGAATAGCACCACTGAAGTGAGTTAGTTAGGAAGAGGACTGAAAACGTTCACATTATTTAAGTTGGTGAGGTCATCTCTGTCAAACACCTATATAAGTTCCAGGCAGACGTGTGTTTTTCCCACTGACAACGTATCCGTAACCACTGACAGTGAAATGTAAAAGTTGGAGTTTTCCTCCAAATTAAGCTATCCATACAAAAAGGAGTTACTGCCACAGGAGTAGTGGTGCAAACAAAAGGAACCTGTTCATATGAGCAGTGGGTTTGACACAGTAATGAACATTTGCTTCACCTACTGTGGTCGAATGTGGCAGGGACTCACCTAGGAGCTTCCTCCACAGCTGCTACTCCAAGCGCCAGGAGTTTTAGTACGCCCTGGGCCAAGCCACAGATACAGACAGGAGCCAGGGGGCTGCAGCAGCTGCAGGGGATCAGTGCTTGGGCTGTGGGCTGGCTGCCAGACTCAACAGCAGCAGGGTCACCTCATCTATGCCCTTCTCTCCCATCAGTACTTTGCCATTTCTCCTCCTTTTTGTCCCCCATTATCTTCAGTTTGCTGTCTCCCAACTCCACCTCTCCCTTTTTTGTCCCCAAAACCAAGCACCATTAACAAAGACATTTCAAGAGAAACTCCAGCAGAATGAGAAAGATGAGGCAGGTCCTCAGCTTCGCTCTCCTCCTTCACCTGCAGAGGCAGCAGATCTCAGTCTCCGAAAGGATGATTCTTCCTAACTAAGGAAGTGTGTAGAATAAAGTTGATTAAGGCAACTATTTAAAGATGGGAAATGAGAAAAGTAAAGCCATCAGCTGAAAAGGTTGCCAAGAGCAGTATTCATCCTAAATGAAGAACACTGCAGCATTGATGTCAGCTGCTAAGCTTGGGCTCCATTTATAGCTGGGGTGAGGAAGGGATCATGACAGAGGACATTTTCCCTTTGACTTCAGGCCATGAAATGAGCTCCTGTCACTCTGCTCTCACATTTTTTCTCTACTGTGTGTGAAGCCCATCCCTGAAGAAGGCAACAAACACAGAGGACAGTTTCTAGGCAGAGAGACAGAATAAGGGTGTCCCTCACAGCAGAGCCATCATCCTTTCCACAGGCAAAACAAAATGAAGGAAGGAAAACTTGGACAACTAACAGGCCAGCAAAAGTGCAGTTTCAGCTAAAAGCATATATTCATGTTGCCTCCAAGAATAAATTGCAGTCAATATGAAAAGTTGGTCAAGGCGCTCTGGAAGAGCCCTTCAGCTGAAGCAGTGAACTGAAAAAACCATCCAACTTCTGAGACACAGACCCTGCTGTGTTTATTGAAGAGGTCACACATAGCTGTGTGCAACAGTACGGGGCAGGGATCCTCAGCTCAGGAGGTCCCCCATGTCTTACATTCTGAGACACTGACCAGGTGAATTCTGCTAACTTTTCAAGTATTTTCCTTCCCAAGACATCACATTGCAGTTTTAAGCAATTATGAAGAGTTATAGGCTCATAGACTGATTTTCTTATAAAAAGTAACAATAAAGAGAACAAATATGCTTCTTTGAAACTTACAGGAAAAGGATCAGTCCCCTAATTTGCCAGAGGTGTAAGTAATAATTGCACTGGCATGTTTCAAGAGTGTTTTTTATCTCTTTGCTATTGCCATTCTCTTTGAAGAAGCAGATTCTCGGGAGAACAATAATTAATAGAGTCAGTCTAGAGATAATTTCCTCCAGTCCCTCTGCAGGGCTAAATTGCATGAGTCTCCAGGAAACAGAGTAAAGTGGACAATATAAAAACAATCTAAACCTACTACAAATGGAAGGAAGATGTGTACCAAAGCAATGAGGGGCATGCACGTGTTTAAGAGAGCTCCACAAAAGCTGCCATTTCCTTGTCATTTTTTCCCTATTTTCCTTGATGCTCAAACCTACAGACATTGACTATGACTAGAAGTACATGTTTCAGAGGTCATTTAGGAAGTAATTTAAATACTTTTAAGATTGCATACATGTAAACTTATGGAAAGTGCAGGCGAGCAGGGAGACTCCTGACACATATAAGAAATCCATGACTACGAGACGGGATCATCACACACCACCCCCCCAGAATAAGGCTAAATGGCAGAGACAGTTTTGATCCCAAAGTAGAGAAAACACACACGAGCATCAAAAGAAGGCACCAGAAAGCAGACTGTCAAAACTAATAAAGGACCTCAGAAACTTCTGGATGAATTATTTTTATGCCTCAGATCCAGCCTATGTGCACCCTCCTGCAAGCACAGCTACAAGTAAAAGTGCAGCAGTGTAATTACTGCAAGTTCACCTCTGCTTTACTAATACACATACCTGGGCCCTTATCTTTTTCTCCAAGTTGGAATAATGTTCATTTCCGTAACTAATGCAATTACATCTGCTGCTGTCAAAACTGCAACTTTGTTTTTATTTGAAGGAAGTTAACACTGGGAAAAGAAGATTTTTAAGGCAAAGGAATTCTGAGAAGTAATTGTGCAAAACTCACAGGTGAGGTTTTAATAATACCAGCACTGGAAATACCACAACAGTCCATACCCACAACTGGGGATTAGAACAACAATCTAAGCTTGCATCAGAACATGGCACACTGCTCTCTGTTTTACAAGATACAAGAAATTACTGTAATCATAAAGGAAACTCTATTAAATGGATAGCTGAACTTAGTTTTGGCAAGGTAATTTAAGCATCTTCTAGCAAGTGTGAAGAAGCTTTGTTGCAACCTCAGGAGGCCAAGCAGCAAGCCTTGCTCGCTCCTCCCGTGTGGTGGCCACTGATACCAATGACTTTTGTTAAAAACCAACTGTGATGTGGGGATTGGGTAATCTTATGGATAATCTGAAGTGAATACTTCCAGCAGAAAATACAAGAACAGTATAAAAAACACACGCAACTAATACATTGTATTACACATTCATATAGAAAGCAGACAAGCTTGTGATTACAAAGATCTTTCTTTCCCCAAAGAAACATCTTTTGAGCATTGCTCCTTGCTAACATGATGGTTTGGCCTTCATTTACATGGGTATGTCAGCAGGGCAGTTTATGTGAATGTGTAATTCAGCCTCAGGTGCTGCTCTTGAGCAATGCTGATGCCTCAGTGTGCAAACAAAATCTGCAGCTGAAGTCTGGGGGAGCTATCAACACACAAGACCAATGAAACCAAGACACTGGTAAGTAGGTGACAAGACTCAGGATTCACGGAACACAGGAGGGCAAGGTGTTTTCTTGAGTGTCAACACACTTTCTATACCAGGAGTTCTTTTAAAGTGTTACCCAGACAGAGCAGGCCCCAAACACTGGTGTGTGCTGGCCAAAGAGGCAGTGATCTTACAGCAGCTGCCTGCTGCCAGCAGGAATGGCTCAGGAAGACATCCAGCTACACCATCAGCAGGACTGTATCTACAATACACCACAAACACCACATCACTTCTCTTGTTTGAAACAAATGGGAACACTCCTGTAGCTCTGAGCGGGTCAGGATAGTCCTGATCCTCAGTCTTCACTATATTTGCTTATTTATAACCATCACTGAGGCTGAAAGTGCTATTCGTAAGGCTGGGACCATCTGAACATGGCTCAACATGGACAACAAGGACTCCCAAATACAATGATTTTGCAATGATTTTGCATCACAAGACATAATTATAATGGGTGACAGGAAATACAGAGCCATTCATTTACCCACTTCTGCTTCAAGCAGGGAAGCCTTGAAGAGATTCGAAGAAAGCTCATGTAAAAGCAACCTCATTTGCCTGATGAATGGAATCAAAATGTCTGTTTCTTTGTCTGCTTATTTGGAGCCAGATTGAGAAATTGCACTTGGAGTTAACTCTAGGTCTAAATACCTAAATACGCACTGATATGAGTCAGAGTATTTATTGTTGCCTTGCTCCAATCACCCTGTTAAAGCTGCATTCAAGCTTGCTTTAAAAGGGATCCACAAAGATAGCTAGAGGCCAGTTTAGGCAAAATAACAAGACATTAATTCCTCATGGTAACTCATCCCAGAATAAATGTGACCTCCCCTTTTCCCCTTTGATTTTGCATTCTTAATAGATAAATAGAAATTCTACTGAGTTCACAGAAAACTGAGTAGTATTACCATTAGTGGGAAAAAAAGCTTCATGGGAGAAAACAGCAAGATGAATCACCAAGAACATAACAAGGTTATTTGTGAAAACCAAGGAAATACATACACACTCTATTACACATTATTACTTCTAAATGCACCAAAATGCATTAAGCACTTTACAGAACAAGCTACGTACAAACTCTGCTCTTGTCAGTTTATAAATCTGGCTTCATAAACACTGAAACCATCCTCACCCCTTGTCAAGCAGCCACGTGACTGCTGGGATTTTCAGAAGCAATGACTGAAAACTGCTCTCTGTTTGGAAGTTTGTTTTACACCAGACCTCGGGAGCAGAGCTGCACCGTTTCAGAAAACTTCAGTAATATACACTGTAAAGAAAACATTCATCCATGTAAAATGAAACCTTGACTTAGCCTGGCCTTGCACCCTTAAGAAAGGAGCAGTGTCAGACAAGAGATCAAACCTAAAAATGTCTCAAACACAAGACTAACACACACAATGGTATGACAATCTATACAAGACAAGGGAAAAAACAAAGGGAGTTATTTTAACATCAATCTTCCACATCTTTGCAGCTGAAGGTCTTCATTTGAATTTGAAGGGTTCAAACCAAAGCCCCACCTTGCAAAAGGACACCAGCAAAAGTAAAAAGGAAATATAATTAACAAATGGCAAAGCATGAAGATCTGAGCTCTAACAACCCTAAACTGAGAAAATGTGTATTACCAAATTACACACAGCTTGGGAGAAGTGAAAAACTTTGTTATTTCCTGTGACCTTTGGTGAAAGGGACATTAATCTGCAAAGCCTCACAAATTTAAGTAAATAGTTATTAATAGCCAATGTATGGTATTATAACATATATAGAATGATCATCAAAATGTGTAAATATTCCAACAGAAATCATATAGAATGAGATAGGCTGATAAATGTGCTCTGCACAGCATTTTTATTAAAAATTGTTGTGCATGATCTATAGAGCATCTGTGTTTCATGATGGCTCATTTTCTCACTTTCCTGCTAGAGAAAGAATTTAAGAGAACTTTAAAATAAGCAATAGATAAAAAACCATCATGAGAAACATGATAGTAAAGGAAAGGAATTCAATAATACTTCTTCAGCTGGAATTTCAGGCATGAATTCTACATAAAGGGCAAGTGATTTAAACAACTAGCACAAAATATAGTAAGATATAAATAAACTCTGCTTAATATTGCATGCTAGCTAGAGGAACAGACACTCTATTTGCAGGCATAGATAATAATTGTAAGGACTTCCTGGCAATAATATTTCTTGTCAAACACTTTGATGTTATGCCCGAGAGGAAAAAAAAAAAAAAAAACAACAGCAGATTGTTACTAATCAGATTCCCTCCCTGTGCACATTTAGTTACTCTTTATTTAAGATAGGGCAGAAACACTGTCCCCTTCACCTTTTTCAGTCTTGCTGAGAGAAAAGGAGTTACAACAGCATAGAATCGTTTTGCTGCACAACAAT
Source organism: Pyrgilauda ruficollis (assembly GCF_017590135.1). Classification (NCBI taxonomy): domain Eukaryota; kingdom Metazoa; phylum Chordata; class Aves; order Passeriformes; family Passeridae; genus Pyrgilauda; species Pyrgilauda ruficollis. The sequence goes on from NW_024524266.1 coordinate 6,574,911, forward strand.
TACTGGGTATTATTTGGCAACACCACAGGAGAAAGAAAAAAAAGCCACAGCTGGCCAGATGGATAGGGCCAGCTCCTAGTAAAGGCATCTTTTCAAGTTCAGCTGTACAGACCTCAAAGTTGCTGAAAAACAATAAATTTGACAGTCAGCCAAGTAATTCTTTCCCATCACTTCACAGAATATGACTAAAGGGACCTATGACATATTTAAGGGCACAAAAATAGTTCTTGCTTACCTGGGTTTGAGAAAGCCTTCACCAACACAAATACATAATGAGCTGACTGTACATGGATGATGGAAATGCAGAAAGGAAAAATCATACAAATTGATGTGACACACAGTATTGAAAAAATTAAATTCTTACCACTGTAGCAAGGGTCACAGTCTTGACTCGAGTTCAGCCTAATTTAGAGACTAGCTGGCACTATGGCAATTTTAACTCATGGCCAGAAATGCTGTACTAGTACTGAAGGATTTAAATACTATCCAGCCCTTGTGTATACTCTCTGGAAGTAAAATACATAATTCAGCATCACTCACAACAAACTATCCAAAATCGTGCAGAAAGACTCAGTAACTGGAGACTCACACATTTATCATATAAAGAAATGCTCTCAAGACTACAGTGCTATGAGAAAATAAAGATTTGCGCGGACTACTTCCAAAGCCATGAATCAATCACCTGTAGTGTGACAACCATTGTTCATTATAGAACTTACAGCAGGAAGAATGCCTCCCCAAAAAAATACAGTTAGCCAGAAGGGAAATCATCAGCTGATAAGCATCCAAAAAGGACAAGAGCATCTCTTCTGTAAATAAATATAAGCAACTCTTTTTGTTACAATAAAGTAACAAAAACATTTGCCAGAGCAATGTACAATGTACAGAAGACTGCACAGTTACCTTTTTTTACCCTTTTTCTCCTCTACATTTCTGACAGAGGTTAATTCTGCCCTCTTGCAACATTTTTATCCTATTAAATTCCAAAAATTTAGGAATTCGATGTTGTTTCACATGGGCTGAGCATTCATGCATGGAAAATCTTGACTAAAATGCAGATACATTCTGGAAGAAGACAGGTGAGGGGTAACAAAGCTCAAAAATTTGCATTTAATTAGTCCATTCTCCTGTGGCCTTAGACTGAATTTTAGATCTACATCAATTTAAATCAGACCTTGTGTATACATTTCAGGGTAAGACATGCAAAAATAAAATAATTTAAAACCAACAAATATTTGTAGAGAAATTCACATTATCAGTCCTCAGTAACTCTGAAAACAAAGCTCACCACTAGCAACTTTATTTCTTCCAGCCACAGTGTCCAACTGCGAGCTCACTCAGCCACAAGAAAACACAGCAGCCCAGAACAATGCACCAGCAAGATCCTTGCCCAAGAGATAAAACTGTGTGTCCTGAATCACAACTGAGCAGGAGTTCACTTCCTGCTGAAGGAGGACTGTGAACTGCCTCTGGAAATCCCAGGGGCTTTAAATCCAAAACTACCAGCTCATGCTGAGAGCCAGACTGGCTCATGCACTTGTCTGACGTTGTCGTTTTCACTCCTGGAAAACTTAAGCTTGTGTCCATCATGTACAACTGGAAGAGAGAGGAGCAATTCTCAGTTGCTCCCAGTTCGTGTCACAGCTGGCAGTCATCTCCTGTGTTCCTCCAACAGGCAGCTCAGGTAACTCAGCTCTTGAGGTTACAGGACATGGCTCAGCAGCTCCCCTGCTCCTGAGCTAAACAACAGAGGTGTTAGAATGTGCTGCCTGTCATCCAGATAATGCTGAGAGCTATGCACGTGCATCTCTCCAGTGAAAACCCACCACTGAGACATGAACCGGAGCTCAAGACATGAACATGTTGCACCCCTCACTGCAGGGGCAGCCCCTGAGGCTCACAAGAGCTTCTCATGGGTTGAAAAAAAAACCCCTGCTCATTGCTGCTACCTCTACTTGTGCAAGACACCGCAGACACCACAAGAAGTAAGAGATTCAGCAGCTACAACTCTGGAAGACATGCACCCTCCAGTTAAAAGCCCAGCCATGTACTTCACCTCCTGCCACCTGTTCCTACCATTCATCCAGATGTGCTCAGATGACAGAACAGGCTGTGAACTCGACAACAAAAGCATTCATAAAGGAAACCAAAGAAATATGCATCTGGGAGAGGAAGCAACTAGCTAATTAGGGGGTCCTAAATGACTCACAGAGATCTCTGCTTGCAGACAGGAAAACCCCTCTGACATTCTACCACAAGTTCATCAGTGCCATACTCTGCAGTAAAATAAATCACCCATTTTTATTTAAGATAACTTTCATAGAAATTGGGAATATTTCCAACATTCAATATGTGCAGCTACAAAATCTGACATTTAAAGGGATACATAATAACAGCATGCAAATATTACTGACAGCCTGTACTGATACAGGACAAGAACAATTTACCGCAGAAGAAAAAGATAAACATTTAAGGCCACAGTACCAGTTAAAGGTTGGTTTTATCCAGAGGGTCGCTGGAATGTGAGACAATTTGCCAAGGGCAACGGGGGTGTGGCCTCTGCACAAAGTTGGACTCCACGTCTGTTTCATGAGCTGGGACACATTTCAGCAAGAACAGGACCAGGCTGCAAGTACCTATGGTTCTCTTCCAGCAAAATTTGTTTATGGGTTTGCTTTTTTTTTTTTTTTTTTTTTTTTTTTTGGTATGTAGAGATAGCTCTACACAATGTGCTCATTCAAAACCCCACCTGGAAAGCAGAAATACATTTCCAAGTTTTTAAGCAACCTTAACCAAACAATGATCTTCAGATTCTTTTCCACAGCTTGTGTTTAAACATAGTGTTTTGCAAGGCTCAGGATCTTTATTAATAGGACCAGAATGGAAAAAATACAGTAATCACACAAATGAGAATTTCAGCCAGCAAGGATACTGGATCCATATGCCAAGTCACGTATAGATGAGTTAACAGGTCCTTTTACAAACTAACAGGAAAAAGGGGAAAAATAGTCATCATTAAACACCATTTAATTTACTCTCTGCATCACATCCGACATCGAAACAACAGGACTGACTTCGTAAATATTTAAAACTTTACAAGTATCATACCTTTATCAACATGAAAAGAAGAAAACAACAAGTTTCAGGAGATTAGACAGGCCAAAGTCTGGGTGCTACAGGTATACTTAGTTACACAAGATGCTTGATTTCAAAGAAATTGATCATCTACAGTAAACAGAAACAGTGAAGACTGGCTAATCTACCATAATTACAGAACTTAGTAGTTATAAAATCACAGGATCATCTATCTTCATGGCACAGCAAAAGTGACCAATAATCAGATTCATATACACTAATGCACAAAAGTATGAGATATTATTTTGAAGTAAACAATTCAATTGTATAATGAAATATCAACAGCCTCCAGTACAATTTCCACAGCTTCAATCATCTGTTTCAAAAATGTAAAGCATCCAAGTATGAAATAACAGCAGACTGTCCTGCAGGTAGTTAAGATCAGCACTTACTCTTCCTGCATACCTGAGGGCACCACAGCCTGAAAAACCCAAACTTTACTTAGGTTGCCCTTAGCAACTGAACACTAAATACAGTCTATTTAAGTACTGCTGTAATATTCAATTTTCCATCGGCATATCATAACATTTTTTTATTTAATAGAGAATATATTCAGAAAATCCTTTTAAATGTGAGCTATCAATAACACTTAGATAGTAAGCATTAGAAAGAAAAAACATTACTTAAGTTTCTTTTTGAGTCAGCCATGCCTGATAAGATCCAGGTATCTCCCAAGGGAGCACTAAGATTTGACACCCCTTTAGAGAAACTTAATGTGAACCATGTGGACTTGTCAGCCAAGGCATGCTACAGAAAGGCTGTCAGATTCTCTTTGTAAGCAGTACAATGCATGCAGACCTCCTTTATTCCCTAGACAAGTAAAAGCCATTTCACTCCATGAAGTGAAATGTCTTTCTATATTCTCAAATGTCATAGAAAGGCAGCAATAGTGTGGAATTTGAACTCTGAGTACATCTTTTCCAAGTTACTAGGAGTTCAGCTGTGTTTCTGCCACAGGTAGAGGTATTCCATTAGAACAAGAGCAGCAAACACACCTTGCCCAGCAGTACTAGTGGGTGAACAACAGTGGTCCTTAGCAGACAAATGAAAAAAGTTCAAAAATCCCTGCTTACATGATGACACGCAAACCAGAGTATTCCTTAGGTGTCATTTTCATTTGAGATTTAAATTCTAAATATATATGAAATTTTGAAGAGCTGTAGCCAGCAAAACTACTATATTATATATAACTCTACAGAAACAAATGTCCTGAGTAAGTAAATTTCCTTCCTCACAGTTTTACACAGACATTTGTGCATAAAAGGTAACCAATCTGCAACTGAAGATAAATACAAGTAGAACCAACTACCTAAATATATCTGTGACCTCAATCATCTTCCATTTACTTCACTCTTCAGGCTGAAAGAAGCATGAAGACACATCTGCAAACTTCAAAAAGCTTCTGGAAAACAGAACTGAAATACAAACCATCAGCTTGTATGGGGAATACTGACTAGGTAGAGTTCAACATTTTTACTTCAGGGTAGTTCTGTATTCACACCACCATCATACCTGAACAATCTCTAAAGGTTAGCATGTGTTTCCACACACAAGTTCTTTAGGAAGAGAAGTATTTCCACAGGGAAGGAAAAATATTTTAAAAGGACCAGAGAACAGCCTTGCTCAAAAATCACCAAAAAAGGACATAACAGAGACTGAAATCCTCATCTTGCACTTCATCTACATGGCTAACCTTCATTCCAGGCACAGGTTGCTGATTTTAGCCATGCTAAAATGACCTTGCTGCTCAGGCAGACCTGAGCCCAGACATCACCCTGAAGCTTTGCAAAGGACTGGTGCTGGTTGATTCAATCTTCTCCTGGAGAAGCAGTATCAGCATAAACCTTCCTGGGGAAGCACAGCACCACATCTGAGCCTAATGATTGTGCACCCCTCTGAAGAGAAACCCTGAAGATCCACTCACGTGGGAGTTTTATTAAACAGCATCTTGGTAAGTACTATTACAAGAACTGTAATTGCTCTGCAGGGACAGATTATGCTAGAGACAGACAGAGAAACTGAATAAAAGGAAGCTCTACCTCCTGCTGTCTATACACTGGGTGGCCACTCTCTCTGTACTTTAGGCCACTTGTATTCCTGCCAGTGTCTGGGATCAGACTAATAACCCACATCAGTGTGGCTCTGCACCTAACCTAGCAAGTCCTGCCCAACTAAACCTGCACGTGCCCCCCATCTTTCTCCTGCACATGAGAGGAAGAACAGTGATATCCACATGTCAGTGAAGAGCTCCCAGAATACATGAGGTGTTCAAGAGCTGTAAAAAAATAGAATCTGATCAGAATGGAAATCTACTTCCTGTAACTTTTTAAAACCCTGCGACACACGAGCCCCTTGCTTCCTGGATTCCAGCTCTTTGGTGTTAACTCATGGCCACTTTGCACAGCAGATAAAAAACAGCTGGACTCACTTCAAATTCCATCAATCCCAATCAAAGCTTGGTCTTGGTGTTCATACTGAGTGACAAAGAGAGCTCACTTCCTATATTTATACATGCTCTTTAGAGATTAGCAATAGAAGTACTTTCAAACGTTGCAGAAGTGTAAGCATGAGTCACCACTGTCACTGGGAAATTCACCCAAATGAAGAATGAAGCACTGGGCTCAACATTCATCAGAAATCATATTCCTTCTTCCAAAAAATCCAACATGCATAAGGTGAGATAAGTCCTTGACAAATAAAATCCAAGAATCAGATGCCAGAAATCTGACATTTAACTATTCCTCTACTGCTAATTGCCTCTTCCGTAGCTTGCTTATTTGGTGAATTTGATAGTTTTCTTCAAAATTTCCTAATTTGTAAACACCTACAGAGCAATTAAACTTCCTGAACAAGTTAACTCTGCTTGCGAGTATTCAGGATAGGAGAAAATAAGCAACTATCTTCTGTGAAGTAAAGATGTTTAAGATTTTTTGATGGGCAGGAAGTTACCCTCAAGCCCACAGCCTGTCCTCAACCTCACCAAACCTAAGTACAAAAATACACTATGATTGATCTGGATACACACTGGCCCAACCTGGTCCTATGCTGTTTCTTGCTGGCAAGACTGTTGGGAAGAGAGAGAAACCAGTCATATAGTCTAGGTGAAGACAGCACACTTATTAGTCCAGCAAGATGAATTACTTGTAGGATTTCCTACAATTATGGTAACAAATGTGGTCTGCTTGTGGCATGTGAGTTTGCTGTTAAAATCCATAAGTGGCTGAAGGCTCAAGTCATAAGGCAATGTGTCCTGAAATCAGAAACACAAGGAACTGCCTTTACAAGTGGATTCTTGCAAAACACAAGCAAGCCCACAGGACGATGTCAGTGCTTGGGTCCTCCTCACAAGGAGATTTTTACCGTTCCAGTTCAGTTTTAGAGCATCACCACCAATCTTGCTACTCCACCCTGAATTATTCTAATATCTAATTCTTATGAGGTACAGTTATCATTACTACAACTGGAATATTGGAGGAAAATGTCTATTAGCCTCTTTTTACTCCCTCTGTGCTCCAGAAAGCAGGAAGTTTCCTAGTGTCATAGTTTCAGTAAAAACTGTTCTATTTTCTCCATCCTTCCATGCAGACTCATGGATTTAAGACACTAAAGAGGGAGCAGCAAGTCTGCCTATCACCCCAGCAAGGGGTCAGCTGAGCACAGGCTGAGCAAACACACAGTACAATGCCCCAAACACTGCTGGAGGCTGGGAGAATCCCTTCTTTTCTCAAAATACTCTCCAATGTCTGAATTTGAGGTGACTTCATTATCACCAATAGATTCAGAAGCTTAAACCAACTCAAAGTTGTGCAGCCCAAGGACTCACATATCCCTTCCACTCTGGATGCCAGAACACTCAATTTTTGGCCCCAAGAAAGTCTCATATCTTCTCCTCGGATGAATTCCCCAAGGTATCCTTCAAGTCATGGCAGCCACTTCCAAATCCCAGCTCCTCCCCATTTTCTCATATTCCCTGGTGAAAGACAGCCAGACTTTCCTCATCAGGGTAGAATGTCCTTTCCCTTGAGGGAAATCCTTTCTGGTAAATGTTTCAAGACAAAACAAGATTAAAGATATTACACAAAGATTAAAATGGCTATATCCAAACCAGATCATTCTCCAAGCTTTCTGCTTTGAATCACTGAGGGACCGGTTGATTGGGCAACAGCTGAGGCCATTTTGAGTCTTTTGTCACATGAAAAACTTCTACATCTCAAGAAACCAATGGATCTCTCTGGTGTTTTAGCCAAAATACATGAAACAGCTTTTTAGTTCCCCCATAAAGGTAATAAGATGGAGGGGGGAAAAAAGAATTTAATAACAAACAAAAAAAGATCCTGAGTCAGGAAGGTGACCATCCCTTTTAATGAAACTGTATGAAAACTGTTCCTGGAACATTTGGAGATTTTAGTATCAGTTACAAACACCACGACACCAAAAAGAGCTTTTAATTCAGAGTAATTCAGCCAGATGATTAATGGGCAGGTAAACTAACCCATGTCTAAAAATTAAAGGGTACAGATTGGCCAGGCAACATACATCAAGAATGAGATATTATTTACTTTTCTGTAAGTTTTAATCAAAATATCATCTAAACATACAAGAAAGGGAAAAGAGTCTTTGGACTAATAAAAAGACATTATGAGGGAAAAAATTTGTTTCTGTGATCTAATGCAAGTATAACTGTCTCTCAATCTGCATTTTGGTTCATTTTTCTTACACCTACTCCTTTAATAATACATCTTTATTCATTTTCAACTGGCTGGTTTCTTTTAATTTACTTTTCACTGAAAACAATGTTTCAGTATATTAAAATTACCTCTTTGCCTAGTGGAGTTTTTAGGTAAGTCAACACCAATGCCGAGTTCAAAATGGAACTGTGACATAATTATCAGTCATTCCACTCTCACTTGACACTCACAGGATCGAATGTGCTATAGGTGATGTGATCATACGCACTGACATAACAGTCTTAAGCTATTAAGTCTGTTTGCATAAGCTATGCCTGCAAACACACTAGGAAGCCTCAAAATCACAGTGCCATCCCAGCTGATTTATGGCTACATTATTGTGTTGCACTGGCTGTAGCACATTGCAGAGCTCAGGGGCTGGTACAGCAGATGGAATGTCCAAACAACACGAATTTTCCAAGTTTAGCTGACTCTAGCTTGGTCCTGAGGCTCAAATACCCTCCAAGCTGAGAAGCACCAGCAGCACATTCCCCTGTTCAGCACCACCTGAACAAATGCTGTTTCCCATGCTCTGACTACCCCAAGACATGAAGCAAAGCAAACAACTGGGGAGGACTGGGAGACTTCCTTCAAAAGGACACTGCTGTTTGGAATGAAGATGCTAGTGCAGAAGCTTCCTTTTATGAAAAACATGAAATTTTAATTATCAGTCCTGAAAATCGGAAGAGAAGCTCACCACAGAAATCACTATAATTTCTTCTGCCAATAAATTAATGGCTATTAAATGCTAGAACACTGCATAATTTTTATTTCACACTTATCAAAACAATCCAAGAACTTGATTTGTATTTACACCACGCAACTACTTAATGAGAACAGTACTTCGCTACATTTAAGCGGTAATTACTAAGCTCTCAAAACAAGAAAGCTCTATTTTATGATGAGTCTTAGTTCATCATCAAGTCAACACACTTTTCATCTCATCTAGGTTTTACACAGACTCCATGTTAAGCCTATGCATGGATTACGCACAGCATCTAGATGCCAATTCTCCAGGTAAGCCAGTGATATCAACTATAAATGTCACTTACCTCCAAGATATAACTATGTATTGCTACTTCATCATTGAAATATATCCTAAAATAGTAAAAAATACTTTGAAGTTTCATTCTTAGGTGTGCAATTTCCCTTTCGCTGTGATATACAGCAATCAAAGACCAGGGGTTTTGTCAAAGGGGTAATGGTCATCTGATATGGCTGGCCATCCTTTCTCCCTTGCATGCCTGCTGTCCTGAATTCAATGCACTACCTGCTTCTGGCTCTGGGCATAAAACAGGATTGATACCCAACTGACAGAAACAATAATGTGTTTGCAAGTAGTAGTTAACGGTAGACTGACAAGCACAATCACAGGAAGTAATAAAAGTTTCATGGTGCTAGCACGTGACGTGACTAGCAGTGGTCACCACGCATCGAAATACTCACAGCACCATTACCTGTTGAAAGAAGTGGTTTCAATTTGTTTGGTGTATGACAACTAGATTCCTGATGAAATCACTACCACTACACATACACAGTACCAAAGGTATTTGTTTCTATTAACTCATTTAGCTGACTTACCATTACCTCTAAAAACTCTCATATTATTACAGCAGCTGAATGCACTAACACCTACAGCTGAGTGGGTACAAAAATATGTATAGGGAAAGACATTAAACCCTGCTGCCCAAAAAAACCCAAGTAGTCTCTTCCAAATTGTTTACACAAGGTTTTAAAAATAAAAGGGTATATAAAAAGAAGTTTAGTTTCATGTCCAACACTGAAGGAATCAAAGTGAAGTTAAAAAAAAAAAAAAAAAAAAAAACCACATTGCAGCGTATGCCGTAATTGATACATTTAGAAATCCATCAACCCATCCCGCCAATCCAGCACCCGTGCTCCCAGGACCAGTGAAGCAAGCCTGCTCCGACTGACAATTCCCGCACAACTTTAACAACAGCAATAAAAGTATTCATCACTGACATGGGTGCAAACGAGAGCGGCACCAGCCCTCGCATGCAACAGCAATAACTCGTGCTGGAGTTTATTTATGACTTCAGGAGAGGAGGCAGCTGGTTGTTTTTACGCGGCTTTCTTTTTTTTTTCTTTTTTTTTTTTTTTTTTCCCTGCCGGAGCAAACGAGAAAATGCTCCTAATAAGGCTGGTGGAAGTGCAGCGGCTTCTCAACAGCACCAGCTCTCGTGAAGGAAATTAAACAAAGTACGGTGTTACTATCTGAACGGCGGCGGGAGCGCTGCCGGAACCAGCCCCTGAGAGCCCTCCCGGTGCTGGGCTCACCCCAGCCCGAGACGAGAGAAGGGGCCAGCGGGAGCCGGACACGGGGCTCCCGGGATGCCCCGAGCGCCTCCCCGAGCCGGAGCGCCCCGCTACCCCCGGGGAGAGGCTGCACCGCCACCGCTCCTGCCGGCTGCAGCCTGGCTGCCCCGCGGCCGGCACCGCATCGCCCTCTCCTTTATTAATTAAAAATATATATATTTGTATGTCATCTCCAGCAAAGCGCGACACTCCCAGGTAGGAAAGGGGGGGAAAGCCTCCAGCTCGGCGCCCTGCCTGCAGGCTGCGCGCATCGAGTTCCCGCCGGGGCAGGACTGCAGCCATCTCCCCCTCACCCGCGGCTCCGCTCTGTGCGGACGGACACACGGACGCTCCCACCGCCCCATGGCACACGTGGGCGCCCCGGCCCCGCGCAGCCCCTTCCCGCCGCGGCACTCACCGCGTAGCGCAGCGCCGGCCTCTCGCTGAACACCGAGTCCCCCATGGGCGCGAACGGGCGGGCGGCGGCGCCGCTCTCTCCACTCGGGCGGCGGCGGCGCTGGGCACTGACCCTGACCTGCCGTCCGGCGGCCGCCGCAGCGCTGGGCTCCCGCCCGGCAGCCTGCGGCCCCCGGCGCCCCTCCTCGTAACTCCCGCCTGCAGCCCGCCCCCGGCTGTCCCCACCCCGCCGCGGGAGCCGGCAGCCCCTCGGCAGAGCCGGGCAGCGGCAGGAGGCGGCTCCCGGCGCAGCCGGAGGGGCGGCGGTTTCGGTTCTCCCGCCCAGCGCCGGTGCCTCCCCGCGGCGCTCAGCCCGCCGCACCTGCCAGCCCTCCCCGCAGGGGCGGCTCCGTTCCCGGCTCCGTCCGGCCGTCCCGGGCGGACCCCGACGCCGGCTCCGGGCCCGCCGGGCGAGGCGCCCCGCGGAGACGCTGTCCCGAGCCCCGACGCCCGGCAGCGGCGGCTCCGGCCGACCCGTCCCGCCCCGCAGCCCCGGGCAAACATCGCGCCGGCCACTGGCAGCACCTGCGGGCGAGGAACCTGGTCCTGCAGGCGAGGACCTAAAGGTGAAGGAGAGAGGGACATATAAAATATAACTTTCCTGTTCATAGTGTTACAAAGCGTAGTTCGGGTGGACTGGCTCAAAATGCTATGTCAAGGCCTATTTGTTATTTCATGAATGTCTCTTTACACAAACTATAGAAGATCAAACAAATTCTGAAGGAAAATTGCATTCTGCTGTGTTATATAATTAGTAGTGACTTCTGTGTGACTTGCCCGAGGAGATTATTCCATCAGTGGAAGTGTTTAAAAATGTATTCCTCAGCTAAGCATAGCCTAAACAGAGCCTAGGCCAGACTACATGATTTCCTGAGCCCTCTTTTACGTTTATAATAATTTTTAAAGATTCTGTACAAATCTTGGCAAGGGCAACAACACCCCATTACTCTCAGTTGTTCTCTGAGGAAGTGGCCTTATTCTAGTGCTGCATGACATAAATGGAATTCGTCAAGTTTTTCTGTTTCCAACCTGCAGTGTAGGCAAATGCTACTAGCCTATTGCATTATCTCAAAACAGAGGTAGCACAGTACTTTAGGGAGAAAGGAGAAAGTATTTTGAGAAAAAAAAAAAAAAAAGAAATGTGTATGATAACACAAAATACATCCTGGAAAGAGAAATCAGTTGAGCCGAAGTTTTTATGTGCTCTGATGCTGATGTACTGTACTCAACAAGCTTCCAGTTATGGATCTTCCATGGATCTTAATCCCTGTTGCAGTAGAAATAATCTTTAAGTGTTCCCACGGACAGTCAACTTGACGTGAACAAAGAACACAGTATCTGCATTTACCAATAAAGTCCATTTTTGTCTCTCGGGTGAACAATCTGTGCTACTGCCCTTCCTGGAAAACAAGGCAGGGTAGATACTTGAGCAGTTGCAGAGCATGTATTGGAAAGCAGCACCCAACAGAAAGAAACCTTATATAACAAACCTCAAATCATCAGAATCTCCAAGCAGGTAGGCGGGGAAAAAAAAGGGTAAAAAAAATAAAACCCTGAATGCCTGATTTTCTCTTCTAAATTTCTGCTTCTTATTTCAAGGAGATGTTTTCAGTTAGGAAACTCTGCATATATCATATGCTGTGATTCCCAATATTTGTTTGTCTGCTCTGCAGGTTTGACCACAGAAAGTAGATGAGCAAGATGGGAAGAGGTTTGCAGGATTTCTGTGCTCAAGTTCTATACCACCACCAGCTTCCTCTAACCACAGATGCAATGCAAAAGGAAATGCAAAACATCGCAAAAGGATTAAAACAGGGGTGTTGTTTCTAATAAATACCCCAAGATGAAAAGAACAGTATGGAGGAGAGCAGAACTTCCAGTGGTAGAAAAGCAAACCACTAAAGGGAGAGATGCAAAACTTTGAGAAAACAGAGTAATTCAGGGAAAGGGGGAAAAACCAGGAAGATAAAGAATGCCCTAGAGGGAGAAGCCAGAGAAGGGAAGGACTAAAGGTGAAATTTTGCAGGTCAAACTTGTTTGGCCTAGAAACTCATTGCCACTGAAAAGGAGAGTCTGCCGCCCATTAACCCTCTTCATCCCCCTCCTCCAGCCACATACTGCCACCACCCCCCTTCCCTCTGCCTCCCTCTGCCTCCCTGCTTCTCACAAACCAATACAGCAAATGAAGCACACACCTTTCTTTCCATTTAGCAGACTGAATCAGCCCTCCGAGGGAGGAGATGAGTGCCAGAGCTGGCACAAAAGAAATCTGGAGACTGTCTAGCTGGGAGTAGGATACTGGGGGCAGATAAAGAGCATGCATGGAAGTGCTTTGCAATAATAACAGGTTGTTACATTGGTGCAGCTCAGATTAAAAATAAAGAATACATGATAAGAAAACTGCAGTTGAACTTTTTACGATGACAAGGAAGAGTTATGAGCAAAAACTTACAGTTTGGGGGGGTATCAACCCAGAAAAATGCAGGTTTACTAGATCTGGTTTTATGCTGTACACATATTATAAAAAACAGGGAGAAAAGATTCCTCTGTCTACCTAGTATCAGAATTTAAAACTAATTGCTGACTAGCAATTAGTGTTTTCAAAGGCCAGATCTCAACAAAAGCTTTCTGGATTTTGAATACAAGCTATTGTGACTGTGATTAGAAAGCTCCCTTACACTGTATTTATGGTGGCTCTGATTTTGGAGCCCACCCTGGTCTGCAGTGAAGAGGAACCCACTGAGCTGTACTACTCAGTTGCCTGCAATCATCTATCCCTCTCTTAAGCCACTTAGCAACCAAGATTTACAGAGATCTTTCTGGCTATTCTGATTACATTTTACCCTTTCACATTCCATTCTTATTCACTTATGATACATTTATGATTCCTCCCTGCTGTTCCTTCCAAATTTTCTTCCTCCTCTATTTACGTGATAACATGTACCCAAGGAATGCATGCAGCTCACTTTGGGAAGTGTAAACCTTCCAGGTCAGCTTCTCTTAAGAGAGGATACAAAGCATCCCAGTTAGCTTCCTGTATGTTCACTCCAGGGCAACTCAATCAATTCATGCTTTCCATGATTCCCGTTGTGGTTGTTCCTTACACAGCTTTCAGGAGCTGTAATGTGGGCTTTACACCTGCAAACAGATTTTATTAAAACTGTCACTCCTCTCCTGTGTATCATTTGTCATTGACAACAGAAAAGAAGAACGAACAGTTTCAGCTAAAATTTAGTTGCTTATAACACAGCAGCTGGGAAATGAGTAGGTAATGGAATCTTACCTACCTGATCATTAGTGAAGCCAAGCTTTGTTTTTCCAATATTACTGTAGGAACTGAGTGCTTTCTCAACAGTAACTGCTAATAAACAAAGGAAAATAGCTATTCTGTTACAGACAGCACACAATTATGAAACTGGAGAGAAGAGACTTGTCTACTTTTCTGCCATGAACTTCACCTGGAGCTAGTGACTCAAGCTGTCTGATGTCTCATCAAATGAGGCAGGAAAAAGTTTCCAAATGCATCCTGTTTTGCGAGGGCAGCCAGCATGGTCCTTACTGCAGTAAAGGATTTGTTTAACCTAAATGTAAAGATCTACCATCTCCATCTCAGCTTACCACCCTAGGCTTGCCACCCTCTTCCACAGGAAGAAACCCACACATCTGGTGTGTATGTATGTCACTCCAAGCAGACATCTAAAGTAGGGCACAGAAACTGAAGTGCTACTTCAGTGGAGTCCGTGACAATTGGGTCAGACGGCTGCCCTTCAGGCATCTGCAGCTAAGTGAGGAGAAGCCCACCTGGGAGACCAGCTATTAAGCTCACCTGACTTTCAGAAAAGTCCTTAACAGTCTCAGTGCCCTGGTTCTTTGCATTCAGAAAAGCAGGGGCTACCATACAGGTGAAAACACAATCAATATCTTCAGGTGAAAAAGCTTGAAACAAGCATGAAGGTCTTGTTTCACTGTCTGACCAAGTACATGAATGCAGCTTCCATACAGAGGTAACTCCACATCTGGAAAAGACTTGCCTCTGTGGCTGCTGAACCAGAGCCAAGAGTGATACTGGCAGCACACTGCTTCCTTGGGGAATTAGCACTTTTCTTATCCTGGCCAAATGTTCATTCGGTTTCTACAAGTAATGGTTTAAGTCTATTTCCCAAAAAGAAGAGAGAGAAAAGATGACAGACAAGTATATGAAATGCATAAAGTTCTATAAACAAAACCTAGAAACTAAGGAATTGGAATTTAGGGATAGATAATACTTTACAAAAATCTTTTGTTCAGAATTTTTTTCTTTTATTTATTTGCCACCAATCAAAATATGTTGATAATTTCTCACCAGAAATAATAACAGAACTTAGGGAAATAGTACTTAATGCCCATGAAGAATGAAGTGCCACCTCACTCCTGGAGATGCTTCTTTACAATAATGATGCAAATCTTCTTAGACAGAAAGAAATCCTATTTGGAAAGAACTTGATCACTGTAATTTCCTAGATGTCTGAAAGCTCTTTATATGAGATCTAATACATGAGAAGAGTCTGACCCTGTTACTGCTCTCAAGGAGTTGCTCAAGTGTTGCTTATACTGGTGAAGAAGTGTGTGCCTTATTCCTGGGGGGCTGGTACAAAGCAACCTCAATCAAACGCTTATCTTGTGCTTGCACCAGGTGGTGCAAGCTGAGAGGAACTGCACCTTGTGCACACCCACAGAATCTCCTGCACGGTCCAATGCCAAGAAGCCCTCGAGGGCAAACCGGACTCCAGATTATAACTTAAAGCTCCAAAGCGTGCTGTGCAGACGGGCAGGAGGAGCAGTTTTTCTTAAGAATGTAATCAGTACATATCTAGAGGAGGACCCTTGACTCTTCTCCATGCCCTCTGCCTGTGGTCACTCAGCCAGAGCTGCTGACAGGGCATCAGCTGGGAAGGAGCAGCCTCAACAAATACAGCCATAGAGAAAGGTGAGAATCAAGACAACATGCCCTGGGGCCAAAACCAGCTGTTCTGGTAAGCACTTGATACAAGAAAGGGACAACTCATGGAGCAATCTCAAGGGAAACCTTTCCCATAATGTGAAAGATGTTAGCAAACATCCAGGAGTTAGCACTGGTGTGCTACCAAAACCTCACACAGGATAAATCACTACACTTCATAATTTATAAGTGTTGTGGTTTGACCAGGAAGTGAGGTTTTGGGAAAGTCACCATAACTTTCCCAAAACCTCACTTCCTGGTCAAACCACGACAATAAGGCTCTATATATATATACATACTGTAAAATTGACTGTAGGTCAGTGGTATCCTACATGTGCTAGTGCATATTACTGCACTATGAGTTATCAGCAACATGGCAAAGAAATTCAATCTAAAATACTTTTGGTTTAGAAAAAGGTTAACTTACTTAACTTACTTACTTGTATCCCTTACATGTGCACAATGGTCTCTGTTTCCAGCATCAGTGAAAATTCACTAGAATATCTTTAAACTAAAACTACAAACCACTAACTTGTAGGTCAAAAAACTTGCCCTAAAACAGAGCATAAAATATTTTTTCAACAAAAATTAGCATTAACCCCATGGGTCACTAGAATTCATTTGGGTTTTAAAGCTGCAGAAGAAACTGTCAGTTATCCTGCCATATTTTTCTCTCCTCAGAGGCTGCAGTTTAAATAAATGTAACCATTCACAATTTCATGTGAAGATAAATGACAGGGTTTCAGGCCTAATTTTTTTTGTTTGTTTGTTTGTTCTTCCTTGCTGACACAGACAAGATAAAAATAAGGGGAAGAATGTCGGGGTTGGGGGAGGGGTGGGGGGAAATGGGGGGGGGAAATAAGGGGGGGGGGGGGGAAAGAAATGTAACTTCCAGGTTAAGAGTATCAAAACAGCTTATGAGACTTAAGCATGCAAGCCAAAAATCTCAGAGAAGTCTCATCTCTGTAAATCATCCACATCTGGGAAAATAACAATTCACTAGAAGATTTTTCTAGCTCCTGAGAGTGGGTAGATCTCCATGTATTTCCTTCCTTGTTTATCTCATTGCAATTCACCTTCATTGTATAGTAAAACTGGGCTGTGCTCTCACTAGCAATTATCCTTCTCCCTTAAATGTCTTCCAAGAACTGAAGAAGGAGAAAAACACAATTTTCTTTCATTACATATGACGTTTACAGAAATTGCACCTATATAAGAAAAGTTTTTAAACCACTAACTTGAAACAAGTCACTCACAGACACATGATCTGGTTATCATGTATAACCAGATCAACAACAGACAGAAGCATGGGCTCCTATCTAAATTCACCATCTAAATATTTGACAAGAATTTAGGAGGAGGAAGGGCTCTTTCACAAACCAAAAGTTTATTCAAAATTGTTCATGAATAGTATGGGATTGTTAAAATCCATTCAGTCTGCGGAATAATAGCTACACAATAAACCTCCCAAGAAGTAACGTGACTACTGTACATTTTGATTTAATGTTGTAATTCATAAACCAGTTTTGCAGTGTAAAAGTAATTACTTCAAGACTGGAACAAGACCAAGCCTCTTGTGACCCACAATAATAATAATCATAATGTTAACAAACCTCTTCAAATGAAGTCATTGTTTAATACATTTCAGGCTATATGTGAAGTGCTTACAAACATCATGTTTTTGTAGTTGTCAATAATTTGGGGATCATGTAAGCAGATGGACATTGTGTTCTTCTGGATTTCAACTGTAAATTAAGAGTCAGGGTATTATTATTCATAATATTCACTGGGGCTGGTTGAAAAGCTAGTGTTCCAGCTGAGAAGGAACTTTGCTTTTCAAAATTTGACTTTCATCTGATTGAGTCCAAAGCCAACATTTTCAAAGTTTTTGTTAACTATTAATTCCTGTACTTTTTTTTTTTGAGTCAGATAAAGACAAATCATGAAGCAGTCTGCTAGTTAGCAACGAGCCTGACAAACATTCCTCTTTTCTCTGAGCCCTGGCAGAGCGCTCATGCAAACTGCCCTGGGAGTGACAGTCTCTGGGAGGCATCCCAGTACATCTCTGCTCCAGGGCAGGGAGCCTGGGAAGCCAGAAAGGCAGCCTGAGAATTACTATGGAATTAGGATTTGCCACAGTCCTGTGAAGCCCTGAGGTCTTGGCAGTGACAAGCTGCAGGGCTGTGCCATCTCTGGTGGTGCCAAGCCCTGGCAGGCAGCCTGTCCTATAGCTGGGGAGGCCTCTGCAGAGCAGTTCTGCCAGCCAGCCCACACTGGTAATGGGAACTGAGAATTTTCAGGATCACTGGGCCTGGGTTTGGATCGCTCCATGGACTTTACCAAAGATACACACTCTTGAATCAAACCCAGGCCTTGGGCTGTGGAACAGCCCAGGAGGATTTTTTCTCAGTCATAAGCCCAGAGTCTCCATGCAGCCTGCTTGTAACTCAGGGATAGTTTTCCTGGATTGATTAGAAGTGAATTCAAGAAGTTGCAAATGAAATATTTGAAAGCCAGTAAATCAGTTTTTCCCACTATAGTAAATTTCTACTTATTAGCATGATTAATGGATTTTGAAATGCTTCTTCTTTTGTATTTATAAAATGGAATCATATCCAATAACTTCACACGCTGAGTTCCTTATTTTGAATTTGTATATATGACTGTCCACTGAATTAGCAATGAGCATTTCTACAGTGGGCTCTAGCAACTTACATTCACTGTCTGCTTTTACTCTGAAGAACAGGAATGGTTACAGTTTCACTATGTGGAGTTTGAGGGTTTCAAGCAGTAATGAGTTTTATTTAAGTATCATTTTCCCTGGCCATAGGTTTATTGTTTTCACCTTGAGGCTGCAAATGCATCAAAGCATATTTGGTTTCTAGTAAGAAACTTCAGTCACCTAATGATTCAGGCATAAAAGCTCCCCTGACCTGTCCTGACAAGTGAGAGAGAATATGAGGGAACAGACTTCAGTACTCAAAGGGGAGATGGAGAAATGCAGAATGTTAAACACTCTGGATGACTCTTACCCTAAGTCTAAAAACATTGTAAAGAAGTTAGGAAAAGAACGAACAAAAATAACAACCTTGTCCAAGTGTTCCAGGGGCAGCTCCTCTTCAGATTCAGATAGTTACCATCAGTGTCTCTGCATGACTTATGCATCTTGGGCCCCATTTAGTCACTGAAGACCTACTCTATATAGACAGTAGAGTTGAAAGAGTTTGGGACATGGTAGTCTAAAGCGGATGCTGTGTTTGATCTGCTCAACACATTTGCAGACCAGATGAGTGCACTGACTGTATGTGCCCACCCGGAGAAGCTGCCACATCCATTGCAGACACATCCATGTACAGAACCCCAGAACAAGCTGTGCTACCCAAAGGTAGGAATGACTGTGTTAAAGACCTTAGGTCCAACTGCCTGGATAGCCTGTTTCAACAGTCATGTGTTTCTACAATCTAAACCAATGCAAGCTGGAGCTTGGGGAAGAGATTTCTTCCCCAGGGCAAAGAAAGGCAAGAAGGCCTTTCTTATATGTCCAAGCAAAATTGATTAATACCTTGGATTACCCAACAAGACTGATGGAATAACTTGATACTTAGCAGTGCACATTTCTGAAAACACAGCCCAGTAAACATAAAGCAAAAGGTGCATTTATTGTACTTTTGTTCTCCCCTACAGCAGTCATGACAGTTGTACTTTATGTGACTGCATGTAAATGTGGCATGTGGCTCTCACAAATTAGTCTACATGCCAAAAGAGCTGAGTTTAACTGAAGAGTTATACTATGTTAGTGCTCCAACTGCTTCCCAGTTGTATTGAGAAAAAAGGTTAAATCACCCAGCACTTGGGCGTCTGGTTCTCCCTGTTACCTGGAAACTAGAGCTCTGAGTGCAAGCACTGCAGAGAAAGCGATTTAAAACGCAACAGGAACATGAAAGCACCATTCATATAAGACATGCACCATCATCCAAGCAGTTTCTCCGACTGCAGAGCTGTATTGTTTTAATGTGAAGGATCCTTTATTTGATGGAAGTATACTGAATGCCTCATAGCTTGGGTGCAATTATTCCAGTGTATTCCATACTGTGGCTATTCCCTTTGCAGGGGTTGGAGGAAGGTGAAGGCAAAGCACAATCCACAGCCTTCCAGATCTAGGGATCCAGAGGTGGTATAGTCACAGTGCAGCTGAGCAAGGACATTTATGCTAATCTGGGAGGGGAAGATCCCCCCGGGCAAAACAGTTTGGGAAAGGCTGGGCTGTATAAAAATGTTGGCCATTCTCAGGCAATTGTTTTGTAAAAAGGTAAGCTATGAATTGAAAGCACTGAAGCTGTTCCTAAAGATTCTCCCACCAGTCTGCTCTCCTTTGGCAGTAAGGACGCCCAGTTCCTTTGTAGTTAAATTCTTCTCCAGTGACTTGTATTGCTTTAACTGTCCTGGTAAGACTCGAAAAAAATGTAAGTATGGAAAAGGTCTTGGAAAGATTCACTGCAGTTTTACACTAACTTGATAATACTGGTGATTTCAATGAAGCCAGCTTAGGGAAAAGCAGGAATAATGCAGCAGTGAAAGAGAGCCGTGCTAGAGCTGTGCTCTTTATTCTCCCTTTTTGTCCTCTTCCCTTGATTAAACAGTCGAGGAGAAATCTTGGAAGTGATCCTGTACACGATTTGTGCTCCTAAGCAGAGCCAGAATGCTGCGAGCCAAGCGCCAGGCTGAATATCCAAACTTTTACTGTTTATATTGAGGCATATATTCACTGGGTGCTGGAGTTTGAGACCACTTCTCCCCACACACCAGCTGGGAGGTATCAAAGTCCATGTGCATTATCCACCCATTCACCTCCAGTTAGAAGAAACGTCCACAAGATGCTGAGAACATCAAAGTGTTAAGAAAAAGGAATTCATCCACACAGGACAAAGAATTTAGGCTGTTTACAACTTTCTGCTCTCTGATGTTTATTACAACCCCCGCTATAAAATCTGTCTCCATCTGCAGTACCTTGTAGTGAGAGAGTTAATGAAAACCCAAGCCACATTCCAAGGATGGCAATTCAGAATGAGAGCGACCTCAGCATTGTTTTGCTAAGATCTCAAATTGCCAATACTGCAAAATGAAGTCATGCGCTCTGTCAACATGTAGTATGCTCTATAAATGGGATTGCCTGTTCATCTGTCAGTAAAACATGCAGAAAAGCACTATTTGATTGGCCTGAGAGAAGCTGACTGCTTGCTTTGACTTCTTCCTTAAGATTTACTTGAAGCATGAGACTGCTGAAAATCTCCAGTCAGTAAAAAAGACAAAAATATATTAAAATTAATTTAATTCATTTGCAAACAGACCTCACTTTATGTAGTTGGTCTTGAGTTAGCATTTCTTTATCAGAAGAATTAAATCTAAAATAAACTAAAGCACTGAATGTTGAAAGTTAATTTCCATGGACTTCAGCACTAACTTATAAAACTTACATCTTTTTACAAACACCAGATTACTTCAATAGTTAACTTAGGAACCTCAGACAGTTTTAATAAATTTATAGACAGCTTCCAGATTGAATTTTGCTGATCCAGGCTTCTTAGGCGGAGTTTATGGAGCCAGACTTGTCATATGAGCTATTTCTATAAGCCTCAGGTAAATATACACAGGGTTTGTGTTGTTAGAGAAAGTGATTTTTTCTCTTCTAAAAAATTTAAGTTAATCTTAAGCAAAAACAAAAGTTCATTCAGTACATTTTGTATTTGTTATTTTTGACCCATTTTGGGAAGTATTTTCCTTCCACAGATCTGCACTGTCCCTGCTTCTGTCCAACTCATTTTAACTCTTTCATTTCTTTTACCACTCTGTTTCACAGACTGCTGCTCTGGTCTCTGAGTTAGAAGCAGCTAGATGGCACAGCTGGAGAAAAGGAAAGGTTTTTAAGGTATTTCCTTCTCCTTCCCACCCAGCAGCTCTCATGCCTTTCCTTTCCTACATGGCTGCTTTAACTCTATAGTTTCATAGGAAAGTTTAACATGTATTGCAAAAACAATTTAGAAGTGTAAGTTGTTCCTCATGTAGCTGAAGTCCCGATGTGGATGCAGTTACAGGGATCAAATGGATATGTTTTATTTCCATTGCAATTCAAAGTTGCTATGGCCATCTAAAGCAGCTTTATTAGAGTATCACTCTGTAATAACAGGGTTATCCACTTTACATAAGTTGGAATTTGTAAACTCCATGGCCTGTAAAGCCAAAGCTGTACCTCTTAATTTAAGATTTCAGTTTAATGTTGTTCTTTCGATGGAGCATCATGTAAAAGTTTACCCATAAAGCCCAGAATCAGAGTCAAAAGTACTGTCAGGATCAAAGGATCTGCAGCTTCCCTTTTAGGTAACACATGGGCCTGCAAGCAAGATGGAAAAACATCCCTCCCCCAGGTTTTATCTACAACATCTCTCCATCCACCATTGGTACTCAGCTGAAATTTGGAAAACAATGCAGTTTGGTTTTTTCTACTAAAGTACGATATAGCATACAGGCAAAGGATTGTTAACAAACATGCTAAGTCCTGCTGTGACAGTTAATGTGAGGAAAGGTAGCATTAGGAGATAAAGAATGAAGAAACTGGTATGGCAATGCAACAGAGATTACCAAAATTCTTGCCCCTTAGCTGAGAATGGACACCGTCATGTGACCAATGCCCAAGCTTGAGGGTCTGCTGGAGCAGTTCCCAGAGATGAACACAGGATGGCCAGGAGCTCCCACTGCTCCTCTCTGAGACACCACTAAATTTCTAAAACTGGCACTCCAGTCAGCCCAGGTTGTCCAAGCAATTACTGTTGGCTTAGCTCTACTCACAGCCAAGGATACAGATCACTGTGCCAGCACAACTTCACTGCTGAAATGACATGATGAAATGACAACCCTTGAAATGCCCTGTGAGGACTGAAGAGACTGGCTACGACCCATAAGAGACTCCAAACAAAACAAGAGCAATGTTCACATGACAGAGACCCAGGCACACTGTCTGAGATGAAAAAAAGGTAGATTGTCAGTTTTTGCTGGTTCTTATGAGAAGGCAGGCAGCAGTATTTGGCTGATGATGGTTTTCAGGCCTGGTATTGTTCTATAGAACACTCCAACAAAAGATATGAGACAACAAAGCCATGTCTGAAAATCACCCATGACAGACTCTTCTGCTCCCTCTGTACTGTCTGCTCCCAGCTGTACCAGCACAAGAAGTTCTCTTGTGATCCTGGGTAAATTAGTATGCTAACAGAAATTACCGATCCCATGGGTCCACAGAGAATGAAAACTGTATGCTGCTCCTTATTTAATTTTAAGTAAAAGCATCTTGGCTTACTTACATGGTCCACACTGAAGATCTGACTGATTTCTTGCTTGAACCATAAACATCCAACTTGCACACATCCTGGTCTGTTGGTACCTCTGAGACCCACCAGCACAGTACAGTGATGAACAGATGGTTGCAGTGATCTGTTCCATCAGCCTAGAGGGACCCAGAAGACAATGCTTGTATATGTGTGTCTACCATGTGGATTATTCCAATAAATGGGATAATTTTTAGACTACTGTGGTTGCCTTGCTGATGTGTGAATGAATGCTCTCAGCATTGTGTTACTTCACTTGAAAAACATTGTGAAACATTCACATTCATACACATCTCCCTCTTACTCTTTATTTAACCACAGGCTGCTGACAATGGCTGTAATTCAAGGTAGCAGCTAACTACTCACATAGCTTTGAGTATGTCTGTACCAAAGACTGTTCATACTTTTAAAATTCTAAATCTAACTTGGTTCTTTTTTGCCTTTGATTGTTTATAAAGCATTAGAGCAGTGTGGTGAATCCCACAGTGACCCCTGGAAATTTTAACTATGGTATGCACATGGAAAATTGCTTCTAAACCAAAGGCAGAGGAAACTACATGCCTCTGGTTGTGATATCTGCTTATATCAAAGCTTGATCTGCTACCTCTGGTATGACCTCAGATCCAGCTAAGAGTCTCAGATGGAGAAGCCAACTCTCAGGCACTTTATTTCAACTAGACACACAGGAAAGTTTCAGTATTGCACCCTCTGTCATGACCTTTTATCAATTCCTCCACATTCACCTACAACATACCATCCAAGGAGGAGAGTGTTTCATTTTGGACTCTGAAGGTGTAATCCTGCCAGAGGTGCAGCACAAAAAGTGCTGCAGGAGGTACCAGCCCATGAACCATGGTGCTCACTTGATGGAGGTTAAAAAGAGCGTGGCAGTTCTGCTGCTCGAGGGCTGGTATGACACACAGACCTACACTCTCCCTTTTTGGGAGGGAATCCAACCAAAACAAATGCAGGGCAACTCTCAGCAGAAGGGAGGAGAGCTCACTGTGTCTGCAGTGAACTGAAGCCGTCAATGTGCCTCAGCCTTGGCTGCAGCTGGACCATAGCATTCCTCTAGAGCTCATGTATTTCTCAGAGGCTTTTCTGTTTATTTTCTTAACAAAGCTTTGCAGACTTTTTAAGTGAGGGAAGGGAGACTCAGATGTTCCCCTCCATCAGTTTTTAAAAATCAGGCTCAATTATTAAATAGATATAGGAAAAAAATCTCTATTAGAATCTCCCAATCCTTCAAGGTCTGAACTTCATGGCTTTTTTTAGCTGACTCAGGAACTTTTAATGTTTTAACAATCACATTTATTTTCAGTTTAATATTATTAAATGAGCAATTCCATTATGGCAAGATATTATTGTAATTGAACAATATGCGATATATCCAAAGGAAAAGAAATTAAGTGAATCACTCTTCTTTTGATTTAAATTCAGAAGTTAAATCCAAATACCTAAGTGAACTTGACAGTGTCTGTCACTTTGTCAGCAAGTAAATTCTTACTTCTTCCCTCCAGCACTGGAACATAAAGGTGCTGCCAATATGTGGATAAGCACTGTGCATTACACAAAACAGCAGTACATTCATGCCTTGTGTTGTAATGGAAACTCTCAATTTAAGATCTGAAGAGCAATAATAGAGAGAAGGAAAACTTGGAGCTACAATTTTTATCATAGCTGGTAGGATTTTTTCCCCAAGTGAGGTCAGAGAAACAGACTGGAGAACTACATTTATGAGGCTCCTCCTTGTCAAATACAATAGGACTGAAACCCCTCGTTCTCCTGGAGGTGACTGAACTATGCTTCCTTCAAACTTAGCTGGCTGTTGTGCCCGTGTCACTGAGGGTGGAATTTGTCTTAATGGACTGCAAAAAACCAAAATAGTTTCTCACTTAACGAGAAAGCCCTGAAAAGGTATGGTATCTGTGCAGTAGGTTAAACAAACAGCTGCCCTACACTTTTCAAAGACTGAGACTGTGCAGACTCATGAAGGGTTTGATCCATCCAGGGGTGGATTGCCACTGGAAGAGTGGTCCTGCATCCCTCTACTCTTCTCATGTCCATCCACTCCAGGTTTAGTGTGTTTGTGGCAAGGCTGCCACTCTGAAGGGAAATGAATAGTCTTGCGGTGGATTAACTGTCTGACACATCAGTTCCCCCTGAGGTGACTCAACTGCTATAGGTGTTGCAGGGGAAGTGGGAGGAATGGATGATTTCAGGCTGCTTTTAACTGGAGCAATCAAATCGTTAAACCAGAGTAATTAAACATTTGGTGCAACTGTACATTCTCTTTTCCCAAACCCTGTGTATTTAGGGCACACTACTCCAAAAAGAGACAACATTCTGTGTTGATTTTTCTGCAAAAGTAGAGCCTTTATCAGCATTAGGAAATAATTCCATTGTGGAATTTACTGTAGCAACAGTGAGAACCAGGAGTAAAAATGGGTTAAGGAGTTTAAAAACTGAATAAAGATGTTCCCAGCCATCAGTGGCTATTAAACAACATCACTCAGATTATTGTGTACAATACTGTCTATTGTGCAGAAGACCCTAAATCAGTAACCACAAGAAAGGGGAAAACCATCTATCTCTTACACTTCTTAATTGTTCTACTGTCTACTACACTTTCTTTAATCATCATTCCTGCCTCCCACAGAAAAGAGCATTAGGGTGTTAGGGATCTTCTCTTCATCTCCACCAGGACTGCAGTTCTTATGTTAATGTACCCACACCTCACAGGAGTCTGGCACCTCATCTGTGGAGACCCTCAGAGGAAAACGCAGTGCTATCACTACCATTCTTGGCGTGCCACTACCAAAAGTTTACAAATGCTGAACTACTGTATAAAGAGTTGCTTGAAAAGGGGAGGAAAGAAATGTGAACCATTAAGACAAACATCTTCAAAAAGAAAAATGGAGCAGGGAAAACAGAATAGCTGCTAAGTGAATTGCTTTTGGACCAAGTGATATCAGTAAAGATTATTTTTTTACCAAAAGCATAAATAAGAACAAATACTAAGAGGATTTTTTTTAATTTTAGATTTCAGATTTGATTTAATTTCACATGATGTATTAACTTAAGCTTTTGCATAAAGATTCGGGTCTAGACAGATCAAGTTTCTCTGCAGAAGGGGCCTTTAGGTCTCAGTAGGCTGAAGGGGATGTAGTCAGACATTTCAGTACTGCTGTTCACTGGTGGCCTCATTTCACAGGACATTAATTTGCCCTTTCACTCTAGAAATCAGGATGCTATAAAACAGATCTACAAATGAAAGCAGGTGCTCAAGAATACTCTTGAAGAAGGATGCTTTGCTGAACTTGGAGCCAGAGGATTGGTGTGGATTTACAGCTCACATATGTCTGCATTAATTAATGACATTGACACATGGTCCTTTGATGTACAGACTCATATTCAGAGAACAAGACCCTCTGCTGGATGGCTCTTCTGACTTTTATTTTCAATTCATCAGTGATGGGGGACCTAGGCAGAGCATAGCATAATTTGACAGACACTCTACCCAGAACCCCAAATTCCCCCTGAGTTGTGTGCACAGCCAGACACTCACCTGCCTCCCTGGGACACAGCCACGGCGGGGCAGGCAGGCTCTGCTCCCTGCCCAGCACAAGCTCCACGCTGGGAGCAGCAGAGCTTTCCTAGCTGTGGAACAGAGTTGGGCACAGAATGCACGAGTGGGACAGGAGGAGTGGAAAGGACAGAGTCAAAGCTGACAGCTTTGGTGCCCACAGCCAAGCACACTTACTGACTAAGAAGGAGAAAGGCAGGCCTGTATTTAACAAAAAAAGCAGGTAGGCTCTCTTGAGAAATGCTTGCGGCTTTGAAAGGTCAACATAAAGCAACAGCCTCATCCCTGCTCTTGTTCAGAGCCCACCAGCAGTCCCTGTATTCCCCCACTGTCGCCAGCCTCTCTGCTCCCCTCACCTCCCAAGTGCTTGGGTTTGTCACAGAAGGCTCTGCTGGAGAGCCCCACTCATTTACTGCTGCTCAGACATGAAAAACCCATGCATGCCTTTTATGCTGCCATTTATGAGCATGGATTAGGAAAGAAACCCAATTGTTTGATAATTTTTTAACCGGACGCTACCTTTAGATTATTTGGGCTTGTTGTCCAGAAGCAAAAGGGCATTTACTTAACTCACCACACTGCAGAATTTGCAAGTCAGATAATTTGTAGTCTGCAGCAGACACAGACCTGAACTCAAGAGTGTCTGTTGCTCTTTAAAGGTATTTTTGCTGTCTAAATGCTAAGGATTTAGAACAGAAGCAGAAGGTGCACCACAGCTTTACTCCTTGTTTTCCAGGGACATATTTTTCATATTTTTCTCCATGAGCCCATGGCAGTGAGGCAAAGGGAAGGCAGAAAACTGCAGAAGTTTCCCTTTTCTGCAAGGAAAACAGTTTTGAAGAACCATAGGGGATGGGGACTCCTCTCCTGCCACACATTTCAGAGCTGCAAGGAAGAAAGGAGCTCCTTGTTGGCATCTTTCCTCTTGCTGCCACTGCTGGGAAGCTTTAACATCACTGTCTGCACTCAGGCATCTCTGCAGCAGGGGACAGTGGAAGCTCAGAGTTTGAGGTACTCTACCCTCTTGGATGCCTGATCATGGATGTTATCTCCACTTCACCAAGGTTTAGCACCATTATACAGCCACATCTTGTTCAGGAAAGCAAAGCCAGACAGAGAGGTGATTGGAAAAACCTTTACCTTCAAAAAAACATTTGCTTTTGTTCCAGCATATAATGTAAATCATCAGTAGAAAATCTCAACATTTAGTAATTTTTTTTTTTTTTAATTTAAGGGAATCTATTGACAAAAAGTTGTTTTTTCAGTATGGTGAGCACTTTTTGAGGTAATGTTGTGTTTCAATGAAGCACAGCTTTTCCATAGAAAATAAAGTTTCTTTATAATCACTCTAAGAACTAAGCTGGTTTTCAGCACATCAAATTCCATGGGAGATGCAAATCCTTCTTCTATTTTTTTTTTTTTAAACCAGTCTTACATATTTTTCCAAATACATTGTTTTGTTTGACTCACCTTTTCTCTGCTGGGTTATTTCTTTGGTCACTTGTAGTAATTATTTTCTTTCTGTTACTACTTTTAAAAATACCAACATTTTGGTTTAAAATAATTTAATAGTGCTAGTGGCTCTCCTCTTAGACTGTGTATTTCCAGCTCTACCTGCCTTCTCATGAAAGGTGGCCTTAAGCCTAATTTTTTTTTCCTAACTTTTGAAGTTATCCCTATCCCTTGATCACTGAAGTGGCTTGTTATTTGCCTTCTGTTCTTCCCAGTGTTTCCTGATCATTCCCAGTCTTGTTCAGTCTTGTTCTGTCTTGTTCAGAGAAAACAATCATTCTGAGGACTTAATGGGAAGACAAAGGATAAATAGAACTCGGAATCATTACCATGACCTATAATAATACATGTCCAGGGCATACACCCACTGAGAAACCCCCACTGTATACAACCTGAAACTAAAATCTGCCATTGCTTTAACATACTTCATTTTTAAACTGTGCTGTTTACCTAAAGGGAAGAACTGGATGCAATCCTGGATCAGATGCAGCTGAAACATAGGAGCCTTGCCTGGAACAGATTTGGCCTTCATGCAAATTACTATGTGGTATGTTTAATTTGTGATCTATTAATGCCCAGACCCTCTCCCTCACTGTTACTATATAACCTTTTTTCTCTGGGTTTTGATTGATGAAAGTTTGTCTTCAGAGTTTTTTTTTCCTCTCATGGACATAACTTTATGATGTTTAATTTCCTTTTGGGAGTCATAGATTTTGCTAGAACTCTCCAAGGCAGTTTCAGTGCTCCAAAACCGTAACTTTCCACAAACTGCAAGAATCAACTAGTTTAGAATTCCAGATCATTCATAAAAGCAAAATTAAATATGGAGTTACCCTTGACACAAAAGTGTTCATTAATTCCTAAACTCAGTTTCACTGTGATGATACTAGCCCTGAATTTCGTATCAACTACCTTATTAAAAAGCTTGTGATTTCTTCAAAAATAGACAAGCATTGCAAAGTTTTCTCGTTTTCAGAAAATATATATTCCCCACAATATATCAACATACTATATATGTATAGTATATATTCCCCACAGTATATCAACCTGTTACCAACTGACCATTTAGAAGAATCTCTCTATTTGCTTTTTGCTATGCTACATAATGAAGGGAAAGAAACTGGCCAGCAGCTCCCTGGGTTGTTTACTTAGCCATTTACAAAGAGGAGATCTCAGCAGAAATACATGCTGATATTTCCCCTTATTATATCATCTGAATGGCTCTATTTCTCTCTTCAGGATGCTCTGGTCCAAATCTCCAGGTCTACCTTATCCTGAAGTGTTCTACTTATCTGAGATGGAGGAGTTTGTTATTATGAGTAAGGAACAGCACACTGCTTTTCCTCCTTGGAGCTGTGCACAAACCCTGGCTGGGTGTGAGCTCTGGAGGCCAGGATCAGAGTATGGTTCCAGCTGGAGTCTCAGCACTGGCACTGTTTGTCCCACCAAGCCCTGGCTCATTCCCTGGGGAACACGGACCAGCCTTTTCTGAACCACCATGCAACAGCAGGAGCATTCTTTGCTGAACAAAAATCTACTTTCAAGTCACAAAATATTCTCAGTTGCAAGGGACCCACAAGGATCAAGTCCACAACCCTGGCATTATTAGCACCATGCTCTATCCAGCTGAGCTCATGTCAGTCCCATTTGACCACTTAGTAATTATTCTACTGGGTATCACACTGTAAAATGCATCCAGACATTCATAAGCCTGGTGACCCAGAATTCCTTGTTGCCCAAGAACTGTCTCACTCCCAGCAGCACCAAAGGCAAAACCCCACTTTACAGCAGTTACACTGCCCTAAGCAGTGCCAGGGGCAGGGACTTGTTCATCCAGAGCTGCTGCCAAACCACTGGCGCTAATGGAACCACAGTCCAAAACACACAACGTTTAATCACGAAACTTGCTTAGGCAGCTGCTGAAAAGGAGAGACAAGTTGCTTACACATGCATAGTCCTGAATGGCCCATCTTATGTGGACTTCAAGGTGCTTCATAAATATCATCTAAACCCAAATATTATTTAAGCCATCTAAAAAGAAACCACTTCTCTGCGGGTCAGAGCTCTGGTTCACACGCACCGAGGCGATGAAGTGGGTACTGACATCCACCAACCATTTGCTGCTCAGACGCAGTGACCACAGCAGGGAAAGCTGAACAACATCTGAAGCAACTTCTAGAGCCCCACAGCCCAGTACTTCAAAGCAAATTGAAATTTTATCACTGTATGAAAGGTATAATTCAGGAAGGGTATTTCAGTACCCAGCCCCTGTTTCAAATCACCAAACACAGGTAAAACATGATTATATTGTATTAAGTAGCTTTCCGAATGCACATTCATATTAGAACAGCAATGCTGTAGACTGTAGAGGAAACATGGTTTTGAAGCTGAGAGCACAGACCATGGCTTCTGATCACCTGGAATTCCTTGTGCTGGATCATAGCTTGCCTGTGGACTAGGCAGTACTGCCAACAGCTCACTCCGCTGCTTGTGCACATTTCTTTTCCAGTGCTTCTCACAATGTTATTACTGCTTTTCCCTCAGGTTTTAGCAAAAATTATAACCTTATTTAGCATTTTTCGACTGTATTCTAGTTACTGTGATATTTTCAAAGTTTCTTTTGACTCATTTTTTATTTCCCCCAAATATTTTTGTAGCCTGGAGAAAGACTCTGATGTCAAGATGGGCCTAGCTTTGAACCCAGGGTGGAGAAACTTTTGATACACTTCCAGACTATTTAATTCTCTACTCAGGTCTCTCGAGTATCCAAAAGAACCAGCTTTCCCAGGCCCTGCTTGCCTGTGAGATGCTGGAGAGTAAAACACCCAGTCTTCCTGAGAGGTAAGGTGCTGATTATAGAACTTTCAGCACATCCTGAAAGCTGATTCCAAAAACCAATATTGTTTTTGGCATCACACAGAGTTCTTAATATACCCTTTAGAGGGGAAAGCAAGTGCAGGAAGGTGAGGGGTTTTTAATAGAACTTCCAAAGAAGAGAAGTATGGTGTTGAGAAATAAGACAGCCTAAGATCCAGCTCAGACTTAGCCAAATCTCAACTGCATCATTCAGGAGATTTTGCTTTTGTCCTCTCAGTTCAGTGTGGTCATGCATCAAAGGTTGCTCCACTAAACTGTATTGGACTGAAAATTTTACACTCTCTCCTCTAGTACCCAGGATGGGTGTGCTGCAGAATTTCAGTATGAACTGCTGTACATGGAGACAAGAAAGCTCAGAGATTACAAAACCGCTCCTCAAATAAGACCTCTTCTTGCCAAACTCATGCCATTAACGGTTATTAACACATTCAGTAGTCAAGAAGACAGCCAGCAAAAATGATCAAAACTTCATAGCATGTCTTAGAGCAATTCTATTGGTAAAATAAAAATTTATTGGTAAAACATCAAAGTGTGCTGAAAAAAAAACCCCTCATTAAAAAAACAAAACAATTTCCACATATATAAAACATATTTATATATCCACACATATATATACACACTATATATATATGGATATATAAAACATATTTATATATCCACATGTATATATATATATACACACTATATATATGGAAAAGGAAACAGGGCAATGCAAATTTTCCCTTGAGGCTGGAAGCAAAATTTTCTTTATCGGCAACTACCCAACTAACTTTCCTTAAAATACAATACAGTAAAAAGAATGTTCTCTTTCGACATTTATGTTCAAGTTATCCAAAATATTTACCACACAGACCAACGCTACAGTGCACCAAGACAGCCTCCCAAACACTGATTTTGTTTCATGTAAGAGGGCCCTTGGGTCCAGACTGGGTGGGAGATGTCTATGTGGCTGCTGCCTCCCCCCACAAAGCCAGCACCCATGCGTGGTGCTTCCCTACAGCCACTTCTCCCAGAGAGGAGCTCACCCTTCTCAGCATCTCTTTCTCCCCTCCTGCAATGGACAACAGCTGTAACTTAGGACCACTTCACCAATGCTGGCTGGAAGCAGAGAGATCTGCAAACACACAGAGCCACGAGCCTTCCCCAGCTCCATGCACCAGT
Source organism: Pyrgilauda ruficollis (assembly GCF_017590135.1). NCBI lineage: Eukaryota > Metazoa > Chordata > Aves > Passeriformes > Passeridae > Pyrgilauda > Pyrgilauda ruficollis. The sequence continues at coordinate 6,607,035 of NW_024524266.1, forward strand.
GATACTCCCAGAGCAGCATTATTCCTTCAGCACGGCTGTGATAGCAGAGTCCTTGGGCATGAGCAGAGACCTCTCTGTGCCAGGTGCTGCACAAACAGCATAAATCCACAGTTTACTGAAAAAGCAACCAGAACCTGAAATGGACACTCCCTTCCTCCAGAGCAAGGGAATAGAAAATAAATAAGTGAGATAGATAAATATAAGCCAGTAGAGAAATTAGTGTCTAGCCTAGAAAATATTTCAGAAAAAGGGTGAGCCTCTCAAAATGGTATCTTGAGAGAGAAGCACAGCTGCCAGGAATCAGAATGATTTCCCACCAGGTTTAATATGTTTTAACAAAACACAATTAATTTCTTCTGTCCTGAAAGAATATTTAAGCATTCTTTTAACCAGTGGGAATTTTCTCAGCCTTCAATTCATGGCTGTTTTCACCCTTGGCTTTGGAGCAAAAAGCTCTAACCTATTTCTCTCTATCACTAAAAAAAGGAACCAGGCTTAGAAAAGATGCTATCAGCTTATTTTCCAAGACAAAAGAGGACTTTTGAGACTGCAAGCAGGTTCAGCACTAAGTCTCTGAAGCTAGCATGTATTTTCCTGGATGGAGTATCTGGTGGAATAGCAATGGACATCATGGAAGGTATCTCGTTGACAATACACTACTGGGAACATCCTGCTACAGAACCATCCTGCTGCTTTCCTGCATGATCATCCCTTACCAAGTATTTGAGATAATATGGAGAAGACAGAGACCATATTCTTATGCTATGCCTGTGAGAAGGACAGAAATCTGGCTTTTGCCCAAAAAGATGGACTGGATGACTCCTCAAGTCTGCCTTTTTTCAACACCCAGAAAAAAAAGGGTCACCATGTGGACTGATGGAATGTAGGAGAAGAGAGATAGTGATGAAGGTAATTTCACCCCTAAGGAGTTACAGCTGCTCTAATTACCAAGAATTAGGAACAGGCCTGCCCTTAATAGGCCACAGCTAGATCCAATTAGGATGGGTATTGTAAAAGAGTAGGCTGCCTGGTTGAGAAGTTAGATGGAGTTTGTTGGCTGTGCTGTGAGGAAGAAGGAGTCTGTTCTGTGAGGAGCTGCCTGTGAAAAATCATCAAGAAGAGAAGGTATGGAGCTTTTGCAATAAGCTGACAACGTCACCATACTTCTCATACTTGTTTGGTTTAAGGTAAAGAGACATTTCAAAAAATGGTTCCTCAGAAATAGACAAGAGTAAACCTAAAGGGACAAAATCATGAAATCCAGTGAGCAGTTATCAATCAGCAGTAGAAATAGATTTTGAAGTTAATTTAACTTGGTTATGCTGCATAGTTTGGCATTTTGAGCCATATACTGGCTGGGATAGTTTTTCCTGAGCATTTTTCTGAGCATATTGCTCCCTGGATGGTGTTCTTTTAACAACCCAAGTCACAAATCCAGATGCCTTTTCTAGCAGCAATGCCTTCATAAGCATATAAATTTGAAAAGTGAATTTGCTTATGATGACTTAATATGCTCATGTGGGACAGGAGGGATCTGGCTAACTCCTGTGCATTTGGTGTCTACAGCATGTGGTCACATGGAGGGGGTCTGCTCTGTTCTACCACAAACCCTGTGCAGGTGGGACAAGCACACATCCCACATGGAAGCACAAGTGGTGCTCAACTTTGGTGCTTGTGACTATTTATTTTTCAGAAACCTCTCCCAGAACAGACTCTTTTCTTTCCTTGTTTAAAAAAAGCTTTGGCACTAACAAATCCAAGAGAAATCTGCTTTTTAGCAGGGCCTATTGCAATAGAAAGAGGGACAATGGTTTTAAAATAAAGAGGGGTCAATTTAGATTAGATATAAAGAAGTTTTTTACAATGAGGGTGGTGAAACACCAGAATAGGTTGCCCAGGAAGCAACCTGTGGTACATGTCTCAACCCTGGAAACATTCAAGGTCAGGTTGGATGGGAGTCTGGTAGCCTGATTTCATTGAAGATGTCCCTGGTCGCTGCAGGGAATTTGATCTAGATGTCCTTTAAACATCTCTTCCAACTCAATTATTCTAGGATCGTACAATAATCCAAAGGATTTCAATAGCTCCACTTGTTGTCAAAGTAGTATCAGACAAAAAGCACCTTTCTTCCTGAAGGAACGCAAGTTCCAGAAAAGGTTATACAGCACAAATTTTAGAAAAACATTACATTATTGTGCAAACAATCACAGTTTCTTATCACATTAGATATTCAAGCTATTTCAAATTGATTCTCCCAGTAACACTTGTAAACCATATTAATCATAATTTTAGAATACATTTACCTATGGATGACAACCAACTGATTACTCAAAAGTTCAGTGAGCTAAAAAAACCCATTTCTTTTTCATCCAGATATAAATCCTTAGTACCCAAAATATGTAATTAAGATATGCATCCAAGCATTAAAAAAATGTTTCATGATAAGTACTTTTCCAAGCCAGCAATGCTTAAGACCTAAAGCATGGATTTTTGTAAGGATGGATTTGCTCATGTAGGCATATTTACTGTAGAGATGTTTTTATTTGTGTTCCTTGGTGCTGCAGGTTGTACTAGCATCCATCAATCTATCATGCAGCGTTTCTTATACCCCAGAAATTCAGTATTGTACTCTTGAGGCTCAGCATGGTAAGTACATCAAGTGATGTTCTCAACAACGCAGAGGATGTGTTTCAATCTGCTGCCATATTGCAGCTGTAGTAATAAGACTCTGCCACTGAAAGCCTTCAGAAACTTTGTGCCAGCACAATTAAAGAGGATCTAGAGAGGTTTGCAGGGACGCAAACTAACTTTTCATTTGCTTCATGTGCACAAATTATGTTTATGTATCAGCCCTTCAGCACTGTTCATGTGAGCTTCAGTATCAGCTGGATGCTACCTGATGCGATGGTGCCTGTGAGATCTCATTAACTCTGCCCTGTATTTTGAACCTCTTCTCATCTACAAGGCAAGAGAAACAATAATGATGGTGGAGAGAAAAGGCTCTGCAGTGCTGTCTGAGATTCAGGGCGTCTCCCCGCACCTTAAGGAGTGTTCCAGAGGGACATCAGTTTGAAGCAAAAAAATGGATGCTGCAAAAGGTAGTGTTGGTATGAGCCTGTGCTTGTTTTCGGCTCTTCCACAGCCCCAGAAGAATGAGGTAAATGACTCAGCTCTCTACACAGATCTATAAGGCATTTCCACTGGCCCTGGAAGATCCCAGCTTTGTGACATGCAATAGATCAGGGAGTCTCTACCATCATGAAATCAGGCTTCATCACAAAGACTTTCAACTCCTGGGACATTCTTACAATGAATATAATTAGCCCCATTTTAAAGCTGGCAACAAAAGCACGGAAGAACTTGCAAAAGATCACACACATGGGTCAGTCTTTTGTGGCAGATCCACTTAATTCCAGGCAAGTACTTAAAACACAAGACTCTCATGAATTTAAAATGGAATTTCAACCATGTCCTGTACTGGAGGTCATGCTGAAGAATATTATTAAAATTAATTCAGCCCAAAATATTAGGGTTAAAATAATTTATAAATGTAGCCTTAAAAAAAAACAAATACATGAGCAAAGACAAGATCTGCAATAGCACAGAGAAAATTAATTGCCTAGGCAGACTCTTTTTCAAGTTCATGACTCATGTCAGCATGTAAATATCTGCATGAAGGCAACTCTTAATGCTAATTTTGTCACTGTAAAAAATCATAATGTTCTCTGAGAAAAACTGAGTGCATACCTTGCTATTGATTTTTCAAGAGTCTGACTGGCTGAGTGCTCTACTATAACTGCAGATCTGTGATAATGCTCTAAAATGTTTTGCTAAATTTAATCTTTCACCACGGATATAAGGGACTCCTGACCATGCTGCAGTTGGCCTCAGCTCCAGAGAAGCTGTGGTCACAGCCGCTTAATTAATCCCTTTTTACTGAATATAGACATGCAAGTGTAGCACTCAATAAGCCAAAAATCCCATTCCATATAATGACAAAATCACAGTACAAAGAATACAAAGAGCAGGCGTAAGAAAAGATGCATTTTTATTAAAACTAATCTGTGGTTCAAACGTTGTCCCTGCTGCTCCCCTGCCAGAAGCTGCTGTGTTTATCAGCCTGGCTGGCACTGACAGAGCTGCTGAGGACCCAGCCCTAGCTGCCTCCACAAGACCCCTTCTTGGAGCTATCACCTCTGAGCACAGAGTTAATTTAGAGACATGAGCTACCAACTGGAGGTATCTGCTTTTACCAAAGTGCTCCTTGGGTTCTTTTAATCTGAATGGAGCATTACAAGAGAAAGTAAATGTGTCTGATGGTCCAAATGCACAGCCCTGCTTGGCCACATGGTGCCAAAAGCTACACATGCCATGGCTGAAAGTACCCTTTACACGGGCAGCAGCTCCATTAGGGGTCATAACCTCATTAAACTGGGAAAAAAGAAACACAGGTACACCAACATGAGCATTTCTCTCTGCTGGTGGCAGGCAGAGCCCTGGCAGTGCAGGGAGGAGGGAGCCAGCTGCACTGCTGGGCTGTACCACCCCAAAAGCTGCTGCTCCTCTTGATCTCTCCTGGAAAGTCCCTGGCAGTGAGTGGGATGTCAGCAACATGCTGACACCAGAGGTGTCATCAACATGAGGATCTCATTGTGGCAGGGCCTCTCCAAACATATAGCCACACAAGGGGCCTGAAGCACCATGTCTGACAAGGCACTGAGCACAGCAGAGGTTTTTGACTGGCAGACTGAGAGCAGGTCAAGTGTCCTGGCAGCCCCTGGCATGCCACAGGCTGCCCTCCCACTACACAAAGCGTAAACAACATAAGAAAAAGGTTAAGATGGGGAAAAATGCCTCCTCCCCAGCATCACTTCCTCTTCGCCTATGGCAGCATGCATGGGAAGCAAGACTCAGTCTGTAAAAGCCAAGGCCAGGGGAAAATGTCACCTGCTGTCACCTACTGCACCCAGCCTCACCCCAGACACTGGGCACCCAGGGGAACAGGCATCCAGCTGATCCAGTGTTCACAGAGGCACATAGATCAGGGATGGGGTAGGGGATGAAGGCAACATCGGGGGTGTCCCTGTGCAGCCCCAACCGCCCCATCCTGCTCGGCAGGGTGGCCAGGCTGGCCCCAGGGGAAGAAGAGATGAGTGGAGAGTAAGGCAGACAGAGTGCTGCTTCACCACATAAAGCCACACAATGCAGCATTTACACCCAAGCCAGCACAGATCCGAGTAGGGACGTTTGTGTGAAACAATGGCACATGGGGTGGAAGTCTGAGCTTGTGCCTCCAAAGCAGCCCAGTCTTATCCCAAAGTGCTGAACCCAAGCAGCATCTGGAGGCAACATGGGAAGAATCATCTCTACATCCCACTTTCTAGGCTATGTGGAGGCAGTATTTACATTCAAAGGTGTTGGAGGGAAAGATAACCAAAGCATGTATTTTCTTCCAGAAAAAAATTATATGTCCTGCACTTTTTGAAAGCTAATTTTAAGTATGAAGTGATTGGTTACTAAGCTTCTTAATTCCTTGCAAGTATTCTCAGAAAGTGAAAGAGAATGTGGTCAGACTATATTGATTTTATGAATTTGTTATTATATTTTATTCATATCACTGTCATGGACTTATGCACACATGGAACAATCAGGCAACTGGACAAATATTAGCATTTCCAGCTAAAGTGAAATAAAACCATTTGCTGGATGTTCCTGTTTCTGTAGCAAATCAATAATGGGTATTTTAATTGTTGTTTAGACAGCAAAGCTAAGATGAATGGGGACATTCTAATTTCTTTCCCACTGCTATGCTTTCAGGCTGTGCCTTTTAAATAAGACCTGGCATGCGCAATTCACATCACAGAATAATTTATACTTAAAAGCTACAGGTATTATTTTAGAACAACATGCCAGCCATCTCCATACAATGGTACATTGATTTGGCCTGTTCATCTTAATTGCAGCAATTGAAAAGCATTCCCAGTAATCTGTTTTGTGGCTTGAATACTTTCTTCATTATTGCATCCAGACAACACAGGACTTGTTGGCACTAACCACTCAGCCTGCCAGGGAGAATCTATAGCACACCCCTACTCAGGAACCCATCTCATGCTAGACAGCTTCCAGAAACCAGGACAGTTCTGGGGCTTGAGATCAAACTTGCATACAGTCATGATTATATTCTCAGGGTCCATTAATTTTGTCAGTGTCACTTCCCAAACACAAAGAATTCTCATCTTTGTGAGGTGAAGTCTATTGGTATTTTACTAAATTTTATGGGAGGCTAGAGAAGGAAAACACAGGGTATCATGAGGTGTTTGATGCAGCAATGATTCTTAGAAATGTTGTGGATGTATTTATTCAACTAAGAGGTTCTTTGCTGGATATATTATTGGATATATGATTTATTTGTTATTTGATGCTCTGCTCAAGATTAATTCTTTTAAAGGCTTTACTATGTGTAACTAGAAGGGTGAGGGATGGCTATATTTTACAAAAAACAGGGATGTGGCTTTTTAAATACCTGAGAAAATATTTGCATTTGCAAAATAGGACAAACACAAGAGCATAAATCAACAAAAAGCACTGCAAGTACACTGTCAAGGACACAGCCCTTAAGGAGGCCATTTAGCTTGCGTAACTTAGGCCATACTTGGAGATATACAATTCCACAGGAAGATTATGTAATTTCTCTTCTAAGCAATGCAAAAAATAACAGGTATTAATTTGTGTTTCTGAAACGTGCAATGTAAACAAGATGCCTGCAGGTCCCAGATGCATTCTGCAACGCCCCTACTTTCCTGCTCTGGCCATGTTGACTCCAACACTGCATCAAACTCCCCTCTCCTCTTGGCCAACCTGCAATAAAGCACCATGATCCTCTCTTTGAGAGTGAGCAGGACCCTACTTCTCTACTGACAAGATATTAGCTCCACAGAAGCAGAAGCTGATCCTTTGGAGGGTTCTGTGGCTCTGGAATGCTCTTGAGCCTTTGCCTTGCAGGTGTCATCAAACAGATGCAACAGAGGCTAAATCTGCACTTGTATTTTAAATTCTAAGCACCAAGCAGACCTATTATGAAGACAGCCCAGGCATTAGTGGTGCCCAAATGCTGCTTCCAGATATCTGGTGTAAAGTGACTTACCTGCATGAAATGAGGAAACGAGCTAAGGAGCTGGAGAGATGAGTGGGACACAATCTCCAGGCATAATTGATGGCTGTTTTCACCTGATCTTCATGTGATGAAACTGAGCCTCTGACTCATTACATTAAATTATATTTCAAACTGCCACAGTGGAGAAGTGAAGAGCAAAAATATCACTCAGTAACTAGAAGCTCTGGCTTTCAACAGCAGGTGGACACTGTAAGGAACCAGAAGAAACTACAGCCATGGAGGCATCTTAACTTCAGCCAATAGGTTATTAAATAAATATTCTTCAGCTCTTCACTTCTATCAGGTATCCATCCATAGGTACTCAGCTGTTGGTATTCAGTCGTGTTGGTATTAAAAGCATATCCCAAAAAATCAGGATAGAAATAGCAACACTCTTATAATGTCAGGTGACAACAGAAGAAGGTATTTAAAAGATTTAAAAGGCATATCTATACAATAAAGATATGTTTTAATTTTTCAGCTGATTAATAAGTTAAGACATCTGATGTGTTCTTGTGACAGAGTAACTGCAAATCAATATTCAATTTTTAAACAAGTGAAATCAGTGGGCCTCCTAAATCCTGTTCAAAAACTATATCTGGCATCTGTGCCAACAGTTCATATTGTCATGGCCTATTATTGAAACACCATGTTATTTTTTACATCAATATGGTGGTAAAAATGGAATTTGAACGTTTTCTGTGGGACAGCATCACATATATTTAATTCTTTTTTGTGGCAGCTTCCAAAACTCCATGGAAAACATACAGCTCAGGTCTTGCATTTCTGAACTACTTAAGGAATATTATGTTTTATGCACTCTTTAATTGTTCTCTGTGATCTTCTTTGTTCTCTTTGAAATTACACAGTTATAATAGCACGAACTTTTCATAACAGAAATTATGAAACTTCTGTTCTCAACAGCTTCATGCATGGAAAGAAAATCCAGATATCCACCCAGAGAATAAGGTACAGACATGATTTCCTTCCCTTCACTGTGTTTTTTCACAGCTAATTGAAAACTGAACAACTTTTAAACACTAGTTACAACCATGCCAGCCTATGTCAGTCACTCATAATATGCCCTTTCACTCAATATTTCCATTGTCACTTTTAGCCGTCTTTCAAATGAAGAAATGAATCTTTTTTTTCTCATATACACATACTAAAATTACTTTGTTTTCTTAAATGCTCTTTACAGATTTTTTTTGGGGGGCTAGATAATAAAAGAAACTAATGTGTCTCAATCCATTGCAATCAAAACTGTGGTCATGCTCACTTTTTGTTCTTGTTAGAAGTCTTATCAGGAAACTTGGCTGCATATAGCCCATAATTTACCTATAAAAATAGCCCAAATAATATAGCAGTAATGCAGGCTTTATATACGTGAGTCCTTTCCTGTAATCCCTTCATTGTGATCCTCCACATGGTTACTATACTAAAGCAACACAGGAAGAGCTCAAGAAGGATATTTAGTGGACACAAAGTAAGGGATACTCCCTGGTGCAAAAATCCTGTAGTACAAATGAATGACATCGACTGAAGCTATAAGGACATGGTCATTTTACTGTGAGATTGATGGAATGGAATAAATATAAATCAAGACATTCATAAATATTCATTTCACAAAAGTACTCTTTTGATAATGAAAAGCCTTTCTGAAGGAAAGGGCAACATGTTAAGAAAATAAAGGACTGCTTCAATCAGGGAAGAGGGTCAATCCACACTAACTTTTAGTGTGAAGGGATATTTGTGGCTAAGATACTATGATAAACCTTGCACATCTGCAGTATTTTAAACTGTAATATCATAGAGCCTTTCACTGACAAAGGTTTGACACACATTGAAGGTAAGTAAACATGAGTACTTTCATTATAGGCTCATGCACAGGGAAGTTAAATGTGGCACAGTTGAAAGAAAAAAGAAAACCCCCCAGTAATGTTTGGTTTTTCATTTTATGCAGTCACTAGTCCACATGTTCCCCTGAGTCCATTACATTTCAGTCCCTAAATTATTATTTCTCATTCTGTGTTCCTGATATTATCTTGATATTCTTGGCATATGTTAATAACACCCACAGGGCAGATAAACTGTTCTAGTGGTCTCAAAGTAATAAAAGAACAGTTCTTACCAGGCACAGAGGAGATTCCTCAGAAACCCATTAACAGCTGCAATGATTCACTCAGTTTTCCATGGATCTGTATTTGCTGTGGCATCAGCTTTTCATATTAAGAAATGTCAGATTTGGTAAATCCCCAGTAAATGGCAATTTTCCCTCAACTCGTGCAGTTCGACATGCACAGCTTTGAAGATATTGTGGGATTGTGGGATGCAGTCCAGTAATGTATCTCTTTGGCTCAGGGGATTTGCCCAGCTCTGGAACAACCTCCACCCTCCTCATTCTATCAGAGAGCCAGGATACTGACTTAAATGAGTTCTTGTATTTCAGGCACCACTGCTCCCCTTACACTCCCGATCTTTCTTAGTATGGTCTCTCCTCCTCCCATCTTAGGCTTTGTCTAGTTCTAGAGAAAGCCACTGAGATTCACAGCTGCTTTTTCTCACTCTGGGCTCCCTCCACAGAGGCAGCAGAAACAGAAAACCTCCCCAACCTGGACTGCTCAGCTGCTGACAGCAGTGATTTATCCAAGACTTCTCAGCAGCCATGACCTAACAGCATTTCTGAGATGTGACTTGAATTCATGATTATGAAAGAGCTGAATGCTGCAGCTTATGTGGTTTTTAAACCTTCATAGCTGTTGTCACCTCAAAGCATGCTCCAGGTCAAAAGGCTGGGTGTATACACACAAATATATACGTACTTAAATCGTATTTAAACAATGACACCAACGTTCCTCGAGGAGGATAACTGCACAACCCAAGGTTCCAGCTAACAAAACGCAATGGATGTGAAGTCTGTGTGTGTTCATACACAAATGACAGATTTGTTTATGTGGTTTTTTTCACAGTGGAATTCTTACCACCTCATCACATTTTATCAGTGACTTTCCATGGTATCAACAAACTCGAGGACACTGGGAAAGCAGAAATTATTATTAAAGTATAACAAGATTGTATTGGATAAACAGGCATGGATTTATTTTACCAGTGGTGATATAACCCAAATATGTATGTTTTAGGGCAGGTCAGTACATAGGAAACAAGCAGAGAAGCCTCTGAGCTGTCAGGTTGCCTTTGGACAAGGACATGACAAACCTGACGTTGTTTAAGTTTAGGTTTCCTACTAACATTGACACTTCAAAGGTGGAGGCTCCTGAGCCAGGGGCCCTGGGAAAGGAGGAATAGCAGCCAGTCAGTCAGCAAAGGCTTGTAAGGCTGTCATAGCCTTGATGACTGACAGGAAAAATGAAGAAAAAGTCCAGAGTAGACAAGGGGGCCCCTAGAATCACAAACAACAAAGATAAATATTTTTTAATGGACTTGCCAACTTCTGATGAAACAAATGAAAGCTCCTAGCTGCCCTTGGATGTGGGTTCTGGATGCCAGTATTTCCCAGGCTTTAAGTCTTTTTGCTGTGACTTAGCACACCGTGTTGCAATTTATGGAAACAGATTTCACAGTACTTGAGAGCAAAAGAAATGTGATTTTTTTATTGTTGTTATTTAGAAAAGTTGATCTAGAAGGCAGCAGTCCCAGCACCAACATGCTTTAATGACAGTTTAAGTAGAAGTGTATTTTTTAATTTATTCAAATTATAATTAGGTAATTATAAGCAATCAAGTGAGAGCTATTTAAAAGCTACTGGCCACAGCTGTTAGCTACCTCATCTCGTCAGGAATTAGCACCCCCCCAGCTGGGGGATTTAAGCAAACCTGTTTTATGACAGCCAAGTGTAAGTGCTCACGTCTTCAATTACTCAGCTGAGAAATCAGTAGCTTCTGGGAGTATGGCAGTAAGTTTGTTACAGCTCCACATGGACCTGGAAAGGGCATATCTGACTGTGCCCACCAATTTGAGCTGTTTTTTCTCTAAAAGTGACTGTCAGTTTCTAGTTCATATTGCTAGTAATATTCCTCTCAGGGCTGCTAAGATAGTATGCATTTAAAATGCTGTTCTCCTCTGAAAAATTATTTTAATTAAAATGATATTCAGGGGTCCCATATTCTTTGGTTTTTACTAATTATCTTTGCATATTTTACAGTTTTCAAGCTAAAGGGTGTTTTCACTAACTGCCAGCTCCCAAATTAAACATGGGATCTGAAAAGGCTTTTTATTTCTCATGTCATGTTTTCCTGCCATTCCATCTTCTGGGATTGCATATTCACTGTAAAGAGAGCATCCTTTAAATTCTCTTTGCATAAAACACACAGATGAGCCTGGCTGAATGTGCCTGACAGCACAGCACATGGTCCAGCCACTGTGCTAGGTCTGTGGAGAAAATGGGAGCAAGGAAATACTTTAGAGCTTAAAGTAAGCAAGACGTAATTACTATGAAATCATTAGCAGAGAGCACAAAATGCAGAACAGTTAAGCAAGGAAGTGTAATTTGGACACACAAGCAAGCAGTGCTTAAAGACACAGTGGTAGAATGCATCCAGAGCAGTGGTTTTTGTCCAGCAGTTCATCATGAGGCTGTCCTCATGTCCTCAACCTTCTTCCATCAGCTCTCCTGTAAGGGGTTCTAAATTTACATAGATTGCACACACATGGAAATGTAATGGAAGAGAGGATTTCTAATACAGCATAGTCTTGAAAACCTGAATATACAATGGGTTTTTCATTAAAAGTGTTTGCAGTACACCACATTTTTCAGGATGACATTTGTGTTAGTTAATTTGACCTCTACATACCATATTTGTTTGTTTCAGACATGGAAGCTAACATGCTAAAATGATACAAGCCAAGCCTATCAAGTAGATCACATTTAACTTTCCATGGAAACTCTTATTCAGAAGTCAAGAAGATTTAACTTAGCCCACTGGAAAGAGTCAGTGGGCACAGATTCTTCCAGTCTTTCCAAAGGGCTTCCACCTTGATGTGTACTTAGCCAATGTCCAACACAGAGAGCAAAACGTTTCAGCCCTTGCAAGTAATGCTGCTCTTTTGCCTGCTCAGAAACTATGAGGTAGAGGAGCAGGGGTGCACAGAGCATAAACTGGGGACAGATTGAGCCCCAATGACATCCGTGTGCAGTGCTCAATACATGGAAATGAAACACCCTGCACAGAGAGAAAGGATGCACAGTAGATTTCTGAAAAGACAGAAGTGTAACCATAGTTGTAAAGATACTGTACAAAAATTGAAGGTTAAACACTCTTTTTGCTGTGCATTGCTCTTCCAAAACAAACAAATAAAAAAAACCACAAACAAAACAAATAAACAACAAAAAAAAAGGTGTACACTGGTAAATACAGCTGTGAGCTAGTTCAGGAGCAGCCTCAGCAACTTGTTTCCCCAAGAAATCCAAATATGATTCCTGACAACCTCTTCTGTGGGCTCACAGAGGCAACTGGCCCCCACAGGAAAACTGCTACTCACAGGATCCAATGAATGAATTTATCAGAGGGTGCAGGGACAGAGGACATGTAGGCAGGAGAAGATGGAATAAGAATGCTCAATAGAAAGGGGTCAGGGGAACCAGCACCTGCACTTCCACTGAGGACATTATTCTATTCAAGAAAAGTGATGGCTTTATCACTAGCAAATTAAAACAGTTCTTTGCTTTCTAAATGTTTCAGTTACTGTATCAGTCTGACATTCCAAAGAGAATGACTTCATCATTGTCTCAAAAACATTGTGCACTCAATCCTTGGAAATAAACTTACTGAAAATACTGATAGAATCCACAGACACACAAGTGCTTCAAATTATATTTGGAAAGATACTGCTTGAGGCCTGACCTATGCACCCAGTTTCTAGATGGAGATGACTATTTCTAGAATTTAGAGGTTAATGTGTTTACATCAGATGTGCCAAAGCAACCCTCCTAAATCAAGATACTCTAGCAACAACAGATGAAGCAGAGATGAGACATAAGGCAGTGAGCAGTCTCCTGGAGGACTCTGTGGCTTGGGCTGCTCTGGAGGAAGAATTCATGCCTATGCCTCCCAAGTCCTTCACAGCCCCTCTGCAGGAGGTGAAGCCCCTTCAGGCCTGCAGGCTCTCTTTCTCAGCCAAGGACTTTCCAACTCATGCCCAAATTATTCAAGATAACTCAGTCCCTGTGGTTTGATTTACCTGGCTCTGCAGGTAAATCTGAGAAAACACAAGGCCAGGTGAATGCATATAAAGGAACCTCTTTTTTTCCTCCTTTTGTTTAAATTAAGAATATTTCTCATTCCTTCCTGAGCAACAAAGACGACCTGGGAGGCACTGCATGTCCCAACACCCACAGACACAGCCTGGCCAATGCTGCCAGCTCCCCCAAGTCTTGCTCCTAATCCCACTGTAACCAGATATACACTGGCATTACTATTACTCACCTCTATCCTTTGACATTTGCGATTTTTGTCATATGTGATTGAATGATTGAATATCTCACTTTGAGAAATAGTCTTGGGATTTTTGTGTCCATACATGGGTATGAGAGAGTAGGTGAAAGTGTGTGAAATGGATTTGATTTTAAAACGAAACTACTTTGCATTCCCATACAGCTCTACTACAGTAGCTAGGTTTTGTTTCTGAAATGTTGCATTTTACTATGCTGTGGCCTTGATTTTGTTCACCATCATCCAGATGCTGCTATCATACAGCTATGAAGTAAATATGTGGCTCTTCTATAAGTAAGAGCAAAGTTAGTTTTGTTTTGTGTATCATGAAAAAGCCCTTAAGATGCCATGCTGTGTACAAGGGAACTTAATCCTTTTTTGAGGAAAACCAGTGTATTTCACTTCACATAGCACAACAGCAACTGGACAGGATAGGTGCCACAGGATCTATTAATGCACTGCTCCCTGCGCTGCCTGCAGTAAAGCCAGTGCCGAGGGCTCCGAGCAACTGCAGCTGTGCACCCCCATAAACACAACAGCAACCTCTGCAGATTTAATGGGAACTGAACAATGGCACTAAATACAGAAAACAGGAAAAAACTGAAGTTATGTTTTATTCATTTTTAAGGAAATTAATGCTGATCACTCAGAAAGGTGAATAATGAGAAATCTAAGGAGAAATATATAATCAAAGCTTGAGCTAGACTGTCCTAAGGGTTGCACACCACTCTGCTGACACAAAACACAGCATCAAGATTTTGCTTTCTTCATTCCAGCATCTGCACCTGCACAGCAAAAGGACTGTGGTGTCCCACCTCATCCTTACTGCATCTTAACATATCTCCTTTGCAATAACACAACTGCACAGAGTGACATAATAAACTTCACACTTGTTGTTGCTTTGTAAAACTGCAACAACTTTGGGGCTGTTTTTTGTCAAGCATGGTCTTTACTAGTTTCTTATTAAGCATTAATGAATCGCTCACATACCAGCAGCACTGAATGCTGCTGAGCAGGACCCAAGTCATGAGGTACCGGCTCCTACCCAGTTCTACTGCAACACAATATCTCTGCCTCTCCCACAGCAAATAAAGATATTTCTACAGCCAAATCACACCAGTTGTTCTAAGAAGTCATCACCAACCTTCAATTATCAGAAGGATTTAAAAGGCTACAGAGAAAAATCAGAGAAATTCAGAACAACTTTATTAAACTGGTAGCTATAAAACAGTAGTTCATGTTGCATGGCAAAGCTCAGTCTGCCTCACCAGGGTCTTTCTTCCTTTCCTTAGAACAGACAATGCTCAAGGGAGCATTTGGAACAAAATTCTTCTTTGCTAATAGTCCACTAATCACTAGGATTGCTACATCATATATGCATATGTACAAGGAACCTGCACAGCAGCAGTGATGTCAGGGATGCCTTTGAAAAATGCTGAAGCTAAAGTCTTCCAAGCTCTGTAATTCCCACTGTGTACACTTTTCTGCTGTTTCATTTATTTAGCATGTCAGATGAGGCAATGAGTCCTCAATTCCTTTATAGCCCAGAAAAAGAAGCAATAGTAGAGGTGATTATGCAGCTGCAAGCTCACGTGAAGCCTGACTCAGGATTGCTTTCATAACAGACTGGACACATCATTTGGTTTTACCTTGAAAATGTAACTTTTTCAGTAACTACCAGGTGAAGTGTGCCAAGAAGTCTAATAATTTCGGTGAACATTCCATTGCAAACCAGAGTTTTACCCCAAACAAGTGCACTTGGACCAAGAACAACTATGAAGAACTTTATTGCACAAGCCAGGACTTTCTGGGTATATGTTCAGAGACCTTGCTTAGAGCAGATGCAATAAATCTATTGCTTCCTGTAGGCATTAGGCCCACTGGGTCTATTTGGGACTGCCCAGAAAGTTTTGGAGTGGTAAATCAAAAAAATGAATAAAGTCATCAGTATATTAAGTCATCACTAGACAGACAAGCAGCTCTGTGGAGTTTATCTGCAGTTACCCACAAGTACGGCACTGAGACCAAAGCTCATATAAAACACTGGATTTACCTGAATCTGGTGCTACATAATTGCACGGCAGTTCAGTTTGGGATGTAAGATACTTGAAAGAATCATAGAAAAATCCTCAGCAATTACCCTGACAAGATTTCCAGGCATGTAGGGAACAGTACATCTAGAGAAACATAGAAGCAGAATGATATTGAGTGTAAGTAGCAAAGTCAGAGTGAGGCCTTGCCCAGTACTGCAGGAAACCAGAAATACATGGAGAACTGAACCATCAGTGCTCAGTCTGATGTCTTGAACAGAAAATTACTGGGTTTTAAACACCATTCCACCTGTCAAATAATCCTTAATATAGGTTTTAAACAAATTTACAAATCTCTCAATGTGGTAATCTTTGCATTCTATGAGCAATTTTATATTGGAAGCATGCAATTTATTGATGTTTCATTAATTTAGCGTCCAGATCAACTATTAAAAAAAACAAACAAAAAAAAACAAACCAAAAAAACCCACACTTTTCATTTACTTAAACCACTTGAAAGTTATTTCATTTAATTCATGGTTGGTTTAAGTCTATTGCTGTGTATAGTTCCAAAAGCACCATTCTTCAGAGCTATGCACCATTCTTCAGAGTTTAGATATGGAGCTGTATAGGCAGCAGGTAACAGAGCTCATTAAGTGTTAACAATGTTTCATTTCCTTCAGTCAACAAAATATTTTCTAATACTTTAATTTTCATGTTACAGTTCTTCGAAAAATCTCACGGATTAGAGGTGTGCATGAATCATAAGCATCCATTTTATGAAAAAAATGTATTTCTGTTCTTTTTTTCCATTTTAAAATGGGGTGAAAGGCTGGAAATGTGACATATTCTACTGAATAGATACTTCTGAGAAATAACAGCCTGTCATACCACCTCCCTGTATGGCTGTCACTCAGTATTTCGAGCAGCCTGCCTTGCTCATAGCCTACCTACTGCACTGGATGGGTAGGAGGAAAAAGCAGGCTTCACCTCCATCAAGAATTGCAGCAGAATTGCATACATCACCAGGGATGTTTTGACTCTAACATACAAGACTCCTCTGAACAAAAGTACTCTTAAACATTGTGGTCAGCACATATGCACGTGTTCACATACAGATACTGTTTGGTAAAGGTGAGAGTGCACAGATGTTGGACCAAGCAAAATCCTTGTGATTTTGTCTGTATGAGGTGTTGAGATATTGCAATAAAAATGGAAAGCCAATGGGATCATCTTTAGGATGAGAACACTATCAGAACACATCTTCTACTCAAAAGACTGGAAAAACATTGGGAAAAAATTCAGACAGCCCTTGTAGAATTCTTTTTCCTCTACAACAAGAGGCTTATAGATATAGAATGGAGGTGTGGTAAGGGACAGTAGCTCACCAAAGTTTCCACAGATATGGTTCCAGCTACAGCTAAAGGGCTCAGATTGTGATGGCAATAAATTAAAAAAATAAAATCAGGAACAAAGCTAAGTTTAATAGAATTTGCTTCTATATAAGAAAAGCTCTGTTATGCTCACTTTGAGCCATTGCACTCACAGGTAGACAGACACAGGAACCTGGGACTGAGGTGAGCAGTCCCAGAAATCACCCAGATACACATGCTGTTCACCCTGTCTAGATTCACTCTGACCTAATGCATGTGTTATTTTAGCTGGCTATTCTCTTTGATCATGGCAATTGGCAGTACCTTGCTACATCCACAGCCTCTGCCTGAAGTTCATGAACCTTTGATGTGCCACCCTACAGGAAGTCAGCACTTCTCAAGTGGCACAGTGCCAACATCCTCCTGCTGAGCCCAGGTGGCCTCATGGGCTTAGTTCACAATACTCAGACACCTGGCACACTTTCCTGCAATGGGAATATTTTATCTCCTAACTATGAGATTATTGATAGAAATTTGGGTAAATCCCTGTCTCTCCGAGCTGCAAAGAGCACTTACAAAGCTCTGACTCAATGCATACCAGTGGCACAATGTTTGAACAAGCTCTGCTGACAACCTGCAACAACAGCTGGGAGAGGTGTGACCTTTCTCAGTTCAGAGCAATTTTGAAAGCCAGTGATAAATCAATGTCAGCTTTGTTAGCAACCTAGTGAAATTACCAGAAGTAAGAGGAAAGATCACACTCTGAAGTAAGCAGCTTGAATAGCTTATGAACAGCATTTACGATAATGTCAGTGAGGGTTTTTTTTCAGGTATTCTCAGCCAGGAAAAATAATATTGAATTCTGCATCTCAAGTTAAATCTTCTCCTCTCACAAACATCCACATCAGACAAAACTTTTTGTAAAACACCTAAGCACACAGGCAGAACTAGGTAAACATCTCCACTTCTCTCGTTGGGAAGCTGTTGCAGAATTTTGGTCCTTTGCTGGTTCAAAGTATTTTCTAATTTCCAGCCTACATGTGCCTCTCTTCAGAGAATCTGTTTATACAGTAGGACAGACCTATAACTGAAACAGTCCTAAGCATTCCCTGAGTTTTATCTTCCAGACAGGTAACAATCAAATCCTCTCAGGTTTTGCTTTTCTAACCAAAACTGCCAAACTCCCCATCTCACCTCCTTAAAAAGTCACTTTGTTCCCCATATCACACCACTTCATTTGTCTGATTTGCAAGATCCAGCTCCTTCCTTTCCCTTAAGAAAGGGATATGTGAATCCTCCTTTCTCTTCATTACAACTCCAAGCTTTGAGTCATCAGCATATTTCATGCGTGTTATTTTATTGCAAAGGTCTATTGTACTAAATTGCTCCCAAGACCAACAGGAATTTCTCTAGTAAGTTCCAACATTTCAGCTTCCAGCACTAATTGTCATATCCCCATTAGCCAATTCCTTACTCATCTCAGATTTTTCTCCTACTAATCTGACTCATTGTATATAATGATTCTCCATGTAATAAAAACATTTTGGTCAATTAAAGAACTATACATCAAAAAACCACCATATTAAGGGAAAAGCTCAAGCAAATACTTCATGGAATCATCTTCCAGAACCACTAGAGCCATAACAGAGTAAAAGCATCTGCTGGCTGGCCTGTCCTCCTTTTCCCTTTGTCTTCACCCAGGCTGAGCACATGGAGTGTGGCATGGCTTTAACCTCAGCTGGTTATTTCCATTGTAGGACCACTTGTGCCAAAGCTGATTTGGAAGGATGTTGGCTGCTCAGTTAAGCTGCTCCTGATGGTGGTTTTATGCCAGGATTTGACAGTTTCCACCCAACTGACAGACCTTTTATTCTGTTCCATTGTGCCCTGGCTGCTGTGAGGGCAGCCATGTCCTGTTGGGAGATGGAGTGAGAAAGGAGTGAATAACTTCTTAGACAGCTGAAGCAGGGTTTTCAAGAGCACCTTCAATGACATACTAGAAAGAGCATTTTAAACTAATCTCCCTAAATCAGGAGATGAAGTGAATTAAAGCCAATCAAGGGTGCAATTCCATGTTACAGGTTATGATGAAGTGCCACCAAGATGTGGCTGCACCAGCTCCTGCCTGACCTTACAGTGTGCTGATACCAGAAATTGTGACAGAAGAAAAACTATCACTTCAGGGTTTTTTCAGAAAGTTGTTTCTCTCTCTCAACCAGTTTGCCAGAAGCACCAATGCCAGCACTAGTGAAGCTGTTTAAAGCTTTACTGGAATAAGTGTACTCATCAGGCAGTTGTGCTGCCTGCAAAAACAATTTATAAAAAGACTTAAATAGAAGGAATGCAAATTTTTTTTTTTTTGTTTTTTTTTTTTTTTTTTTTTTTTTTTTTTTCTTTTTTTTGTCTTTTTCTCTTTTCTTATTTCTGTGCCAGTGAAGCCTGCGAGCCCAGATTCACAGTTGGGTGCTCCCATCCCCGGCTGTCTGTCTTGTCCCCTTGCCAGACAATATTTTGCCTGTAACAGGGACAACAAAAATGGATGTGTCTGTGCTCAGGTGGCCTGTCTGAGCACCATCAACCTGGTCTGTTTTCCCTACTTCAGGCAACACCTAAAGTCATGCCAGCAAAATGCAGCAAGGATGTCCACTGAAAGATCTGGGTTGTGATGACTAGAGACGTAGCTATCACTTCCTCAGAAGGATAAGTGGAAATCTGTCCTAGGCCTATGTTAATCTTACATCCATTTAACTCTTACACACACTTCTAAAGAATTTGTGTTGAGCTAGCTTTTGCAGCATACAGCTTTGTGTTGTCTAAAATACTGTGCCAGAAATGTGACAGTGGTCTGGGAGACAGAAGCTGTTGCACCCTCAAAATGAAAAAATCTGCATTAGGAATGAAAATGCTTCCCATTTCCCAGCAGAATTTTAAAGCACACAAATACTCAAGGCAGTCAGTTTGCAGATGAAAGTAAGTTTTTCTCATAAAATGTAGCATTTCAAATGAGATATGCTAACATTTTTAATTCATGTGCTTCCTTCTAAAGATTTCTCTTGACAAAATTGTGAGTGCCATTATCAACATTAGGAAGTTTTGCCATATCACTTATTCTACATGCCTGAGTGAAAGACTTGAGCTTCCTAAGCAGTGCAGTAATCTCCCATTGTTTGAAGGGCTGTACTGCTTTCCTGTAGAAGGGTGAAGACAGAAAAAGTCCATGTTTATGTACTTAGGTACATTCTTCATACACAATCAGGAAACTCTTAAAGTATTTCCAAACCCAACTTCAAATAATGTACAACACTGTAAATCCTGCTCATGCATAATCCCATCATCTGAGATGAATCATGTTCCTCTGAAATAAGAGAAAGTCCCATGGAGAAAGAGAGAAAGTCCTTGTCTTGCTGAGGAGCTACTAACCATGGTAGAACTAGAACTATGAATGAAAATTAAAATTTTAAATTCTGAATCACATCAAGGTATTAAAAGCAGTATTAACTGCTAGACCAAATCGCCACATTTGACACATGTAGCACATGGCGGATGCAGCATAGTCCTGAGCAGTATCTCAGGAAGCTTTGCACTCTCATGCTGTCCCCCATGCTCTCATACCACCCTATATTCTTGATTTTATGCTATAGAACATCTTTTATGTGGCTGTGACATAGCCACCTCTTTATCCCATATACTTTGTTATTATTTCTCTTTGCATTTCTCTCTCTAACAACACACAGTGCAGCTTTGGAAGGTCAATCTCACCACACAACTCAGAGGACAGGGCACCTTCTACTTCACATATACTTGGCCAGACTTAGGTCTCTCTTTCTGTCTTGAGTTAAAGCAACGTGGAAAGCTGACAAAAGAAGACTTGCTGCCAAATTTATTGATCCTGTGCAGCCAAACCTCTGGCAAACCAATCCTCTGGCAGCAACACTGGCATAAGGCATCCTCATCTCCCTGACGTCTCATTCCCTTCTCTGCCCATGGCTGAGCACCATCACAGCTCATGGTGCCAACGTGGGATTGCACTGTCAGGCAGGTCAGGTGCCCACTGAGACCATGGGCATTTTGGCAGCAGAGCAGAGAGTGTGGCAATTTGGAGCACAGGAGTAGGGAAGAGGAAGCCACTGCGAGAGGAAGGCCTGCATTGGGAATGATTAGTCAGAAAGCTCAGCACAGTTTACAGAGATAATCTGCTCTTAAATCCCTCTGGTTAGAAAGTGCAGAAAGTTGGAAGGAAAAAGACAATGTAAAAAGTGAGGATTCTGTTTTCATCTCTCACAGAAATCCTCAGAAATACTACTTTTATTTTGCTCTCCACTAACTTCATCCCAGTGTACAAAACCTAGAAGTATTTCCCAAGAAGCTGAGCTGTTGGTATCTGAATTTTTCTCAATTATCTGTCATTATTTTTTTCTGCAAGTTATTTTTTCCTATTCATTCACTGGCTTTATATTTATAATACAAATATTACAAATTCTAAACTTTTTAAAATATTTGCTGTATAACTATTATAATTTACTATGGTAAACAATTTCTAAGTAAAAGCTGATCTCAGTCAAGTTTCTCATATTAATGCTATGGACTATTAAAAAAAAAAAAGATACTGTATAGAAACAGGTTTTGTTTTATACAACATACAACAACATACCATCTTTTATGTTCTGGGCCTTTTAGCCTCGCCAAGAATTACTTCATCTGGAAAATATCCTGGTAGGGAGACGTACTTGTAACTTTAGATACCATGAAGCACAAGTCTGAAACTTCAAATTTCAGCACTTTCTTCATAACAGTAAGGGGTGAAAGAACTCCACTTCAACTGGAATATAAATAAAGCTAAGTGAAAATATTATTGCTTAGTAGTCCAGCTAACAAGCAGTAGCAAAGAAATCAACAAAGTGAAATTAGAGCAAAGTTAAGTCATTTACAAAATGTCAAGAGAACTCAAGATTCACAAATTTCCCTTTTTGTGTAAGGCTTGCTACTTTTGTTCTACGTGCCTCAACACTGTTTGGGTGTAACAAAATCACAGAAACACAGAAACACAGGATGGTTTGGCTTGGAAGAGTTGTTAAAATCTTGTACTTCCAAGTTCCCTGCCATGGGCAGGGACACCTTTCACCAGACCAGGTTGCTCAGGGCTCCATCCAACCTGGCCTTGAATGCTTGCAGAGATGGGGCAGCCACACGTTTAGTGGGCAACCTGTTCCAGTGTCTCACCACCCTCACAGTAAGGGAATTCCTTCCTAATACCTAATCTACTCATATTCTCATTCAGTTTGAAGCCATTTCCCCCTGTCCTTTCACAAAAGGCCCTGGCAAAAAGTCCCTCTCCAGCTTTCTTGTAGGCCCCCTTCGGGCACTGGAAGGATGCTGTAGGGTTTCCCCAGAGCCTTCTCTTCTCCAAGCTGAACTACCCCAATTCTCTCAGCCTTTCCTCATAGGAGAGGTGCCCAAAAGTAAATCTGGTTTCCTGACAGCTTACTTTCAAAGAGTGTAAGACCTTGAAGTCCTATTCAATGGCAGAAATTTTCATTCCAGGTTTTTCATTAAAAACAAACAAGAAAAGAAAGAAACAAAAAACGTCACAAGCATTTCAGCCTCTGAATTTGTCTGGATTTTCAGGCCTTCCAAGCTTGGCTAGTGCCAGCCTAAATCTCTAGGTGTGCTTGTCTCCAAATATCCAAAAGAGTGCCAAAGACTAAGCCCACCTGCAGATCATAGGAGGGAAGAGATTGAGTTGTGCATAGGTGAGTAAAGCTTACTGCTGGCCAGCACAGTACCTTGACACCTGAAGAGACATCAAAGAACCACCTCATAAAACTACTGAGATGGTGCTGTCATTCCTGAATCACACATTCTTTGTTATGCTATTCTACCTCTATAATGCAATTTCTCCATCATAGAAAGCTTATAAAATTTATACCAGGCAAGCACTGCTAAAGAGGCAGTCACCAGAAATGTACCACCGAGTGCTCTGACCACTCTGTTCCTCCACCTCTCCAGCTGTATACTTGGAGGCAGTAATTCTCAATTATCTTCCCAGAGCAGTATGAGATCACTGCACTAAATTCTAATCTCTTCACAAGAGGCTGTTTATACAGGCATGTCTGTTTGGCTATGGGAAAGAGTACCTCTTTGCACAGGTTTGTCTATATCCCACTGAGAGTCACTAAATATTTATGCCAGCTAAAAATTAAGATGTTTTCCTGATTTGTTTAATCCAATTTTAGTGTAACTGCTTCCTAAAGTGATGGTCACACCTTCCCATCATTTCTGTCTTCATGTTCCCAGTCTTCTCCTCATCGCAATGCTAAAAATTGTGTGACTGCCTGATAAAGGAAATGACTTGCTGTAAATTCACCCAGCAAAAAAAGCAGCAAAAGATGAGTTTTCTGCTGGTGCAGCTTTCTGATCCAACAACTTGCTATGTAGTCATGTCTTTAATGAGCACTGACACAGGAAGCAGAAAAACACCAACTGCCTTAAATCAGGAAATAGCAACCTAACCAAAATATGGCAACAGTGGCTGAAAGTTGTAAGCTCCCTAGAGCTCAGAGTATCAGTCCAGTTAAGGGAGTGGTGCCACAAGGAAATCTTCACCTGCGTGACCCCAGGGACCCCTCAGCAGCCTGATGGGTGCAGTGCAAGCAGGACCCTCACACTCTCCTCACAATTAAGGGTGTCTGTGTCACAGTAATTAACAGTGCTGTGCAAAGAGCACAAGCAGCAGTTATTGTTATCAGAAAGTCATGATACAAACACCCCTCCAAAACCAGCAAGGCAATGGTCTGCGAGAAGCTAGGAAACTGGGCCTTTTTGCAGACATTTTGCTTTTGTTCAGCATTAGTTACTCAGATATTGTCATACTTTCATTTCAGGGAATGGTTGGCTGTCACACTTTTGCATCTTTCTTTTGTGTTTTTATGATTTGTATATTCAGAAAAAGTTTTCTGTGAGGTTCATTATCACCTTATTAAATGCCCAATCCTGTAGGGCACAGCTGATACAAATTCTAACTTTAACTTTCTGGCATCAAATATAGCCACATAATTCTACCTTGATGTTAAATTTTACTTTTGTCTAATTTAGCTGACATTGAATGGCAGGTCAACAGCAGCAGAACTACAATTTAAGAACACAACAAAAGGTACAAAGCCTGCCATGAAACCAATTCAAAGAAACACTGATTTATGAGACATACTTGTGCCCAGCCTTGTGCAAAGATAAGGAGATGCTGCCTCCTGAAGAAGTCAAATGTGAGGCGCTTCTTTCCTCAGCAGAAAAACAGCAGCACCTGGGGGCAGCTCCCCATCAGCTGGGCACTCCTGGCCGTGGTCTGCTGGGTTTGCAAGGACCCCATTTGTGAGCAGATCTGTCCAGCAGCTGCCACAAAGAAAGGAAACTAAAGCAAGAATTTGCAATAAAAAGTGTTTTCCCCATCCCAGAAACGTCTTATAGCAAGCCAGTTCACACTTCTGAAGATCCTGTTGTAAAATGAAAATGTAACCAAGCACCAGCATGGTGTGGCACTGCCACAATATCGCTGCTGACACAATAATCACCTGCACCAGTGAACTGTGGAGTTAATGTCAGTTCTCCAGTTCCTTGAACTCTAACTTTGGCCCCAAAATGTGACCCAAGTAATTGGGATTAACAACAGCTCGAGTTAGGACTCCAGTGAGTTCAGTTTTAGAAAATGATATTGTAACAAAGAGCTATTAAAAAGGTGTGAGCGCAGCTCCTCACTGATTTAATTACAACAATCTCTATAAATGTCATCTCCTATTTACCCCAGGCTCCTTTAAATGCACTGCAGTCACAAGATGTTAACCATGCTGGAAGGAGGACAGCTGACAGTAACCTTATCTTTGGCCTCTGGATAATGTGGTGACACAAAACTGGGAGGCCTGCCTAGGATTGGGAGCAATCTCCCTCCTTCAACCCTTATCAGACCATAAAACTGGGGCATGTGGTTTCTTTGTCTTTCCTATTGTCTCATGCTCCCATGCTGAACTGGAATGTCAAGAGCACACAGTGTTACCTTAGCAAGCGATGGTTCATCAGCTGAGATTGACACAGAAAAGAGCCCTCACGTAAGGGGCCAACTCCTTCTAGCCAGAGCGGCTCATCAGGAGCTGGATGGGGATCCTCAGCTCACCCACACGATTCTTTGACATTCTCCCGCACCCTCTGGGGTCCCTCTCACTACTGAAGTGGAGGCATTCCTCATGACTTATCAGTCCCCCAGTCCTGGTGCTGAGCTTGATTTCTGGTTGCACACACCATGACAAGCTGCCTCAGAGGGCAGGCCAGCTCCTTTCTGCATCTGTGAGCTCATCCGAATCACTCCACCATCACACCGACGCCAGGAAAGATGCAGGAACATTCTGCAGGGGAGAAAGCCCCACAAAAGCCTCTCCCAGGCAGAGGTAGGAATGAGGAGGGGTAGTGAAATAGGCTAACGTGCTGATCTAGATTGAAAATGTCAGCCTGCTTTTGCTGGCTCCATTTTAACTGGAATGGCAGCTCTGGGTGAGCCAGCTCATCCCACAACCTCCTGACCTGTATGAGAGAGGTGATCTGTCAGCCTGCTGTGGGGGACATCAAATCAGAGTCACTGCAGTGCACAGTCTTCCCTCCTACACAGTGGCCTGTCCACCTGGACACAAAACTCATGGTTCATAAACCTGTGGTTAGCCAAACACAGCGTCCTCCTTGCCACAAGGAGAAAAAGCAGCACACAAACTCCGCTGGGAATGAGCCAGTTTAGATCTTCACTTTCCTCATGATCTTAGCCTTGATGACTAATATGATAATCCCATATTCTCAACAAAACAAAGTTTATATATGACTGGTTCATATCCGGGCCTCAAGGGCACATCAAGGCTGAGTTTCCTACTTCTCTGTGATAATTAAGTTTGGTTCCAGTAATTTAAATTCTCAAAGGGGTTCCTGTCCCTTATACTGAAAGTTTTTAGGCACTGAAAGCACAGTAAGACATTCTTTTAATGCCCAAGGAGTAGACTGGAGCTTTCCAGATCATTCTGAGTGAGAAGTGACTAAAATGGTACCTCAGGGCTCAGTAGCAGTTAATAGTCTGATAGTCAAATTAAGTTGGGTCACTTCGAGTTAAATAACTGTTTGTCCTAGCCTTGTAAAACCTTGGCTGTGTTTGACAGATGAACTGGTTCACTCTAAAAAAATGCCAAGATCTAATGAGAGTGGGAAGACACAATGGGGAAGAGCAAGTGAGGAAAGAGTGAGCCTGTCCCTTCTGGCAGATGTGAGCTCTCAGTCTGACCTACTCACAAGGTGACTTAAGAATCCCATGAGCCAGGATTGGTCTTTTGTTAAGGATTTGCAGTCCCACACATGCTCACATTTAAGATGCTGCTTTCCTTAAGTATTAGTTTTAACACTTGTGCCAAGCTTAAAAGGTGATTCACTGTTGTATCACGGCAAATGCATTTCTGTGCAAATTTGACAAGCACAGTAATAATTCTCCTTTCCTCTTATGATTCTAATCTCTGGCAAGAAACTGTGAAAAACTATTTCCAGCAAATAACTATGATAAGTGCAAACAATTCAGTGACATTTTTATAGCAATGTGCTTTCAAGCTATCATTAAGTCTGTGTGAGAAAAACAACCACAAAACCACTAGAGCACACTGAACCCCAGTTGAAGGCTTTAGTGTATCTGTCACTTCCCATTGTATGTATATATGTTAAAAAACTCAAACCAACAAACCTTTCTGGCATGCAGAACTGTTGTGTTCAGAAAAGTTACCAACATTAGGCTTCAAAAATGTACATGTATGTCTTTTAGATTTCTACATACTGAACTACTTGATCTCACTGCAGTTATCCATAGGTACTAAATTTTAGGGGTATGTAAAAATTTGAAAGATGAAGAACCTAAACTAGCATGTTGCAACTCTTGTGGAAGTACTTGAGACTAAGAAGGATCAAGTGGATAAATAAAACATTGCAAACTCCTAATTTCCACACAAACCTTAAGGAGAAAGAGCAGTGAAAACAGACAACTGTGTTATGCTATCTCTGGACAGTGCTCTGTGTGTTTTGTCTAAAATGGGAGAGACCATAAGTTTTAAAGGTCTCCTTTCCAGTGGTATGGATGTTTATCTTTGTGAGCACCTAACAAAAATCAGTCTAGCCTTTCTAAACCTGCAGACAAGACTATAGTTAAACAGTTTGTCCTTCACAGCTCAACATTGGACTTGTTCCCTTAGGAAAGATCACATCAGTGCCAATTCATTAATATTCATGCTTTTTTAAACTGAATTCTACTAGGAACCTTTTAATGCCACTCTTCCATGCAAGCTTATGGAACAATGAAATACAGAAGAATATCCAGTGCTTGGGCAGTAAGAGATCATGATATCAGGCTGGCCTGTCACCTAATGAGAAATTAATTTGCGTCTGAAAACATATGACTGCCTACACTAGCTCCTTCTTTTCTAACCCTTTCTCATATGTCTCAGTGTTATGATCTTAGAAGATGGTTCTCCTTAGCCAAAAAGGCATTACCTGTGACAAAAAACAGCAATAATAAAATATGCACAATAAGTACGGGACTCCCACTGATTTTGAAAGAACACGGATACTTTCTGAGTGAATTGAAACTCATATTGCCATACACTTTTAATTTGTCTCATTCAAAATCCTTTCTACCAGTACTTCAAATCTTTACTTGAATGTAAAAGATATAATTTATTCAGCATCCCAGTATTTATCAGCCACCTGTATTTTGCTCTTATGGCAGGATTAAAATATATATTATTCACTGTATTCATATAAAGCCTATTATTTTGTACATGGCTGTACAAAATAAAAAATGTGACTTTACATGATTTCAGCATAGTCAGAACTCCCCCTGAAAACCTGCTGGGAATCAGGGCAGCTGGAACTGGACTGATTTCCACCTGTACCTTTATCTTCTGTGGGGTTTCTGCTTCCCCAGCTGGAGGAAGCAAAATACAATAGGCTTCTCATCCTAAACCTAGTAAAGATGAGGAGGAAAATGTTGTGAATTAAGCTGAAAAGAGCTTTAAGAAGGAAGACTTACCTTTCACTTCACATTTCCACGGAATGGGGAGCTGGGCAGGAGCATCAACAACTGAGCAATGCAAGATGGGAGAGAAAGGACTGAGGGATGGGAACACAAAAACTACATGCTACTGTGTGAAGACAGTAACAGGAGATAAAATAGAAGTGATGTGAGGAAAGGGATGCAAGAAACTGAGGATGGGGACTAGTGAGCAACTATTTTAAAATAATTTCTTGATGTATGCAATGCATATCCTTAAGTGTTGAGCAGACCAATGAACTCCTGCTTCCAGGAGGAATTAGAAAACAAGACCAAAACAGAGTAAAAGTTAGAAAAAAATACCCTAGTTATGGAGAGTTAATGTTATTTTAGTCATTATTTTAAACCAGTCTGTTTATATTTTGGGTCGTCTTATGTTTCAAACTCACAGGCAAAATCTTTATTTTTCAGTACATGATTAATATGTGGTATTTCTCTGCCACATGTTTGACTTCACATGTGGATTTAAATTTTTTT
Source organism: Pyrgilauda ruficollis (assembly GCF_017590135.1). Classification (NCBI taxonomy): domain Eukaryota; kingdom Metazoa; phylum Chordata; class Aves; order Passeriformes; family Passeridae; genus Pyrgilauda; species Pyrgilauda ruficollis. The sequence goes on from NW_024524266.1 coordinate 6,635,627, forward strand.
TCACAGCCCCTCTGGATTTGAATTTGCAATGGTCTCTGCCATCATCCTTTACCTCACAAAAGTATTCCAAAGATGTGTTCCCCAAATACTAAACTTACATCACTTGAACGAGCATTCAGCAAGAAACCATCCTGTGGTTTAAGTTTTCCAGCCAATTCTCTTTCAAGCAGTGAGAAAAAGCATTCATAGCATTCTTAGTATTCCCTGCCCTCACAGCCCACACTTTACAGTGTTTTTGTTGGAGGCAAGAAGAAGGAAACATACATAATAACCTCACTGAAAAGAGCCATGGTTTAACACTATAAAAAACTAATTCTGCTGCATCTGCCACAGCATATAAACCCCACTGTATACTGCCCAGTGGCAGACAACATTAAAAGTGTTGGCATTTTCCTAGTGCTTTCTATCTTAAGCTTGCTGGCCTAAATTAGACATCTAAAATTGCTAGTCCCTTTTGAAAAACTGGAAGGATTTTAAATGCAGACCACATTTTCTGAAAAGCATGCAGTAATCCATGCCTTTTTCAAGATGCTTCAAGCTGGGCAAGCAAAATCACCCATGACTATTCTCTAATATCTCCAGAAAACAAATGCAGCATTTCATCAACAGAGTTTTTGAGTGCTGCAGCACTACCATGTAGCAATGGAATATCAAGAGGGACAAAGATATAAGAGCAAGCTGATGAGAAAGCTACTATCCATCCCCAAGTGCCCCAACACAACTTATTGTTAAATATACAGGGAATCTGCCAAGCCAGTTTTCCAGATTTCCTTACCCCAAGGCTCCCAACCATTTCAGTCATCGGAAGGCTGCTGTGTTAAACCTGCCTCTGGCTGGGATACTCTTGTTTCAGCAGTGCCACTTTTTGCTGTACAGAAAACCTCCAGCCCACAGAAGAAACACACAGCAGGCTGTGTGCAGCCTTGCCAGAGGGACTACCTGCACACCAGGCATTCCTGCCAGGAAAAACCATGGTCTCTAAGGTTCTTATAGCTTCACACCCCATATGTGAAGGGTGTGAAAGGGCTGGAGCACAGAGCTGGCCTCAGCTTCGGGTAGTAACCACAGAACTCTCCCCTCAGTCAGCATGATGAGTCAACTCATTTAATTCCTCTTGATAGATGGACTTTTATGCAATTTCACCTGGTTTTCTTTCTCCCAGAAAGAAAACTATAAATATTTAGGTTTTTGAAAAATAAAGAGGGCCAACTTCCTGAATGTGATCCACATGCAATTCTTTTACTGCTACAAGGAAATGGAGAGTGAAGATATTTGAGTGCCATCTGGACAAACAACTTCCATCTACATAAACATGTCTCAGCAAGTTCAAGTCCCATGGGCAGGAGACTTGCCACCAACTTTCAGATTCACATGACCCTTCTCACAAACACTTCCAGGCCTTTTAGATTAGGCATCTCTATTCCTGGCACAGCCTTTTGGTGCATATTCTCTCATATCTGGGGAAGAAGGAGCTCATCTATCTGACTCTGGTCCTACCAGCTCCATGAGACCCCAGTCACAGAACTGCTGCCAAGTATATTTGATTTTTAGATTTGGCAGCCCTTTAAGCAAGTCTTCCTTTTCCCAACCAGTAATGTATTTAAAAAGCTGTATTCAAGTTTGGTTTTAACTAGTACATAATGCTTCTTGCTGTGTCAGGGCATAGCAGTGTGTGAAGGAACAGGGGCACCCCAGACCTGCTGGGAAGACCTGGCACATTCTCAGCCTGACCCTTGGCTCCAGGTGGTGAACTGTGGTGTGTCAGTCAGTTCTCCGGCCTGTAACAGGGCACTGTGTTCACCTAGAACAGGCAGTAAAGCCATAAGGCTGTGCAGGAGATGGCTAAGCCCAGTGCATCACTTGCCTGCTCTGTCTGTCCAGGTACAACTGATGTCCTTACTGGAATCAAGAGGAATCAGTGGGAGTCAAGCTAGGGATGCCTCTCCATTTCTATTGCTCCCCTGCCACCACCTTTCTCTCTCCAAAACCCTCTTCTACCCAGTGTCTCCTGCAATATCCTTCAAACAGTTTTGTCAATCTCTGACTCCCTTTTCAGCCCTTTAAGTGGCTCCTCTCCCTCAAAATGGAGTCAGGCTTATTCCTGCTGTGAGGAGCAGGGAGGAGAGGAAATCTCTGAACAGTTTATTCTCCAGCATTACTCTGTGGTATGCCTCCTGTGCTGGGGAAGAGGTGGGAGAATGCAAGATAATTTGTAGGTGTACTAAGCAGTACAATGGTAATTGCATTATTAAAATCCTCTAATGTAAGACTGCCTGGAGAAGAAAGAAAAACAGCTAAACTGCCTACTCAATATTTCTTTGTATAAACAAGACCATGGAAATGTATGCTGTGTACCATGGAGACTGGCTTATGAGAGCCTCCTTACAATCTCTGACATTCTCTAGGGCTACATTTGATCTGTTGTTCACTCGCCTCTCTTGTTTCTTTGTTCAGTGTTAGCTAGTTATTCAAAAACAGGAGTTCACACCAGTCACAATAATGCTTTTTTACCTTTACCAAAACCACTAAATTTCCACACCAATGTTTTTCAAGAATCAAAGTCAAGAATCAGAAAGAGGAAGCTGTGAGAAAAAAACTAGGGATATTGAAAGGATCATTTTATTAGTGTTAAAAAAAACCAAAAAACCAAAAAACAGAGAGAGAGAAAGAGAGAGAGAACCCAACAGAAAACAGAACCATCATGTATTGATTTTGTACCACTTTTTATACACATGCCAGGTAGACACAGACCTCTTTTTACCCCTACTTGATGGCAGTCCAGACTGAATCCCTTCTTTAGGTAAACCCTCCCTCCCACAGGCCTCTTGAAGCATGTCTACCCTGTAATCATTTCAAAAGAGCACTGTTCTTAAACAGACTTCAGAGCTTCAGTAACCGCCTACCTTGGGACTCACAAGCCCTGTCCCTAACTCCATAACACTTGACTGCCCCTGTCCCTATGAGCTGGCACTGACAGTCAAGAGGCAGGGTCTTACACCTGGGGGTGCTGCTACAGAGCACAATACCACAATGCTTCAGCAGCTGAAGCCTAAGCCACAGATTTGGCAAGTCTTACAGGCTGCTTAAAGAATCCATTTGGAATGTGTGCTGACTGTGCCCGATGGCTTTTCTGGATATCTGTTCATGCTGACGTGTAAAAATAAAAAGTATTTCTAAAAGGTATGCCTGGAAGTTAACTAGATTTGGCCTATATCTACAGAAACTATGGTTCAGGGACTGGGAGACACCTCTGAGACAAGAGCCCTAGGTATGAATAAATATGACAGTATTTGCCCAAGCCACAATCACAGCTTCCTGAGGAGACAAATCTTTTCATAAACCTGCCTTTACTCCCATTCCTTTCACTCTGAAGAGTCTTAAAGTCTCACTAGTTGGAAACCATCTTCTAATTTCTGTCCTAAGGTTATTCAGTGCCACATTATAGCCCTTTAAATCATTAGCTTAAATAGCTCTTCTCTTTCATCCCTAGTATTTGGTCCCTGCTAAGAAAGGATAATCCTACTGCCTTCCCAATGTCCTTCTTTTGTGAGGCTAAGCAATGTAAAATCTTTTGATCTTTCTCCTCCCTGATTTTAGCAGCACTTAATTGGACCCACTCCAGCCCTGGCTCATTTTACTTGAATATGAATGCCCAAAATTGCACAAGAATTCTTAGTAATACTTCGTACAATGGAGTAACACGTTTTCAAATAAAACTACACATACACATGTAAATCAATAGTTTTACAAAGACCATAATGTATGCCATGAATGCTGTCCCTGAGGGGCTGGTATTGGGACTCGTGGTGTTTAGTATCTTTGCTGGTGACATGGACAGTGAGATTCAGTGCACCCCTGGCAAGTTAGGCCACGACACTGAGCTGTGTGGTGCTGTTGGCACACTGGAAGGAAGGGATGCCATCCAGAGTGACCTGGACAGGCTGGAGAGGTGGGCCTGTGGGAAATTCATGACTTTCAGCAAGGCCAAATGCAAGGTCCTGCACCTGGGTACAGGCAATTCCAATCACAAATACAGCCTGTGAGGAGAGCAGATTGGGAGCCCCCATGAGGAGAAGAACCTGGGGGTATTGGTTGGGAAGAAGCTCAACATGACCTGCTCTTGCAACCCAAAAAGCCAGCTGTGAGCTGGGCTGTACCAAAAGCAGTGTGGCCTGCAGCTCATTTGATGCCTAACCTACTCAGAAGGGTAGAGGTATGAAACAACAATATTGTTAAGATCCAAATATACTGAGAAAGGAAATACTAGGGACAAGTATTTGTGCACTTAATGTGAAACTTAAAAGTAGTTTCCATTTTTAACCCACTTTCCAGTTCTTCAAATTCCGCTACAGTAAAGCAACTCATTCTCCAAAGTGTTCTTCATAAACCGTTACAATTCTATCCTAAACGGTTTTGGAGCAGCTGTAACATTGAGAAGGCTGTGCAAACAGACCAACACCTGAAAGTCTAAACATTTAAAAGTCATCATTTAGGAAGACCGCAGAATGAAAAAAACAACTTTTTTATCCTATGTATGGGTCTCTCTGGGGCCTGGTGTGTCAGAGCAAAGGTTGGCTTAATCTCAGACAGTTCCTCTGTCACTACACATTTAACAAGAGCATATAAGCAGTGGGCAATTATGAAGTTATCCTTACACTGACTGGCTTCCCTCTCAGTTCTAGCAATGCAAAGTGCAAGGAGTGCCACAAGCTATATTCAAAGCACGCTGGTTTTTATCTGTGCACTTGTCCCTCCTCACATCCTGCAAGAATTCAATCATGCACTTTCAAAAAACACCAGTTCTGTTGCAGAAATATAACCTGGGAGCATCCCTCAGCAAAAATTATGTTCTGAGCCTCTGCTGGAAGGGATCTATCCCTCTGTCCAGATAATGATAAATTCATTATCACTGCTTTTGTCAGGTATATTTGACCTACTTCAAGGCAATATTTGTTCTATCTTGCAAAGAAGCTGGGCAGGAGGTTAAAATTCTTCTTATAACCAGAGGCCTAACAAATATTCGGCTCTCCTGGCTGATGGGGCCTCTTGCTGAAAGCTTGGCCAACAACAAGAGGAGATGTGGCTAAATGAAGAGAAGTTGTGATCTGACAAAAATGAAGAGAACTGGTGATCTGACAAAAGCAACTGCGTGCTTTTGTCAGATCACCAGTTACATGGCATAGCCATGCTTCCCAACTTTCTCTTTCTCAAAGGAGAACTGTTCACAGCAGCTTGCCCAATATCCTGAATAATACACAAAAGCAGGAACTGAAGAGACTTTTGAACACTTTGGGCAGTTTTAGAGGCTACCTCTGAGAGAAAAAGTGGACTTTGTCAAGGAAATAGGTCATAGATACATTAGTGCTGCCACTTCAGTTGCAAGGGCAGTTGTGTTATGAAATGCTCTGCTGGATAAGAAATATACTTTTGCATAGGGAAAGAGAGAAGAAAAATGGAAAAGTTAGGCATAAAGAATGCAGAAAGCTGGTATATTCTAATTTGCAGATTGACCAGAGTTATATAAAGATTTCTTGACATATTGTTAAAAATGCATTTGCTGGTTTCAGAAAACAGAAGCATTTGTTCCACAAAAACTGGAAATTTTTAAACTTGGGAAGAAGAGAACTAAGTCATACCAAGGAAGATTTTATGTCCTGTGGGACTGAGTATGGTGGAAACAATCTGCAAGTTGGCTGATTGAAATGGATATTCCAGTGTGGAGTGTTTACTCCATTTTGCAGAGCACTGGAATACTTGATCTTGTAAAAAGAGGCACAGCCTATCATCTGTGTTCATCTGTAGGTTTTAATCATACCACTATACAAAACTTTGTTACCATGTGCTCCACTGAGACTGCTCCAGGAAGCTAAATCCACATGTCTGATTTTGCATCTCTCCGCTGTGATGAACCAAATGTTTCCTGGAACAATTTAGAGCTATTTAGGGAGTCCTGAGAGAATTACTTGATCATTTACTACTCTTGTCAAACAGAATACTTTCTTTGCCTTAACTCCCACAAGCCAAGCTAAAGCTCATTGCCGAACTGACAGTTTTCTGCATGACCACCACACATGACAGTGCCTTACACACATCAGCATTTTGAACTCTGTGCATCCCTGCCTGAAGCCTTTGAATCATGACCTCTGAAGTTTCATGAAGGAGGAATGCATGGACAAGATACCGTAAGAAATAAAAAAATGAAATATTTCAATCTCCGGCATAGAAGCCACTTGGGAAAATCTGTCAGTAGGAGGCTGACACATGATTAGAGAGGTACTTTCTTCTAACCAACAAAGTGTTAGGCCATATGCAGTCAGGAAAATTAGCTGAGATACACCTGCTAAATTACACTGCAGGGAGAGATCACAATTCTAGAGAGACTCATAAAATAGCGCTTTCAAAGGGACTGTCCTCTCAGGGGTCTCCTGGAGAATCACTCACAGATAATGTTCGTCTTCAAACTGAGTGGCAGGTGGTCTCTGTAGGGCTCTTCACATTTCCCTTTTGATGTGTGGCAGCGTTTTGTCCAAAAAATAGGTTTCAGTTCTTCAACAGAAAAGTAGATATTGGATTAATTGCCCAAAGTCTTGTTCTGGGTGCATCTACCATATAGACCTCATTTTAACACCTGAACAGTTACATGTCCTGGCAGTATCCAGCAGCCACCTGTCCTATGGGACATGCAGACACAGACATCAGCTCCAGTCCTAACTTCATGTCTTCTCAGGGCTTAAAACTGCACCACTTGTTTCTTCAATGCACAACATCATCCTTGATGCCACAAGCAGTAGAAAAGAGTCAAGCAACTCGAGAGTATGCAGCTACCAAGCATCTAGATTTAATTCATGTAGGACGCTAGCTTGAGGCAACAATGCAGTACCAAAGAATTCAGAAAGGTTGATGGTCTGAGAAAATTGCATACTGAAATTTAAAGAGCAAAATAAATTATGTTGGACAAACGTTTCCAACATAGCAGATGCTCTAACATGAACCAGTGAACTGGAGGTAGAAGGTTTGGAGGTCAGCTCCAACTGAACTTGCGCTTCTATAGGCAGGGAAAGAGCAGAAAGCACACAAAGCAAACCCTGCCTGCTTTCCCCTGACTCATCTTCCCACAACACACACGCTCCCAGCACGGCTGGTGCACAGGCAGGAAAGCTGGTGTGCCATTATGATGCAACAAATTCCAGATACTGTCCACTGAAAAAAAAAAGTTTGGGGTTATTGAGAAACTACATCAGCCTGGAAAAAGTTGAGAACTGCTGAAGAAAACATTTTCCTTTAACAGGGTGAAAAACCACAGAGCTTAAGTGCCCTAGCAAGAGAGCTGCATGCAGCTATACATGCAGAACAACACTCCCTCGTGTGGTCTCTGAAATGAGTTCTTCCTTCCTGAAAAGCTGAATCAGAATCGCCAACAAATGGCAGGCTGGGCAAAACTCTATCAACTTGAGCCAAATGTTGACATCAAACCAGGGGCATTGAAAAACAACGGCAAAAAAAGTCTAAACCCTTCAAGAGGGTCTACCCCATCACAAACTTTTACTGAAACAGATACCATTGAACAGCACAGCAGATGCCCAGCTCTTTCCTCCCCAGGAGTGGTGGCTTCCAAAGTTTTTTACTTTTTTTCTCCCAAAATAATTTTTGTTTTCATTTTCAGTTATTATGGGAGAACTCTGAGGTGGTCAAAGAGAAACTTCTGTTTATTTCTGTAAATGAGAACAAAAGCTAGGGTTTGGAAGAACAGAACATTCTTCAAATAATTTTATCCTTTTTTTCCCAAGAAGTAGCCATTTTTCCTGTAGCTAGGTATCAGAAATAGGCTTTGCTTCAAGCTTAATACTTGTGGCATTTCTCAAGTGTTTTGTCTAGTTCATTTTTTCCTTATCTAAAGAAATAAGGGATCCTTTTTTCCCTTAAGGGATTCTCAAGGAAAATTTAATTTGTATTCAAATACATCTAACTCTCAAATTATTAGAGCCTGTGTGAACCTTTCCTTAAATTCTGGTAAAAGTTGTTAAGCTTTGTTTCTGCTTAACGGGAAAAGAAAGCGTGAGGGAAAAAATGAGTCACCAGAGGCATCCTCATGTTCTGTATCAGTGAATCACTGAACACTCTTTGCATCACAGATGTCCCATGCAGCACCCGCAGTATCTACGACAGTTAAAGATGCACAAACTTGTGTATGTCTGTACATAAACAAAAAAAGAATGATGTTTCCTTTTACTTGACAAAGCTGCATACACACACTCCTCTAATCTCGGTCCAGTGAAGTTTATATCTGTATCATCAGCCTTCTTGAAAACTACAGCTTGAATAATGATTAAGCAAAACATTTTCAAACTGTGATCCCTACGTTTGCAGCAAACATGCTGTAAAGACACGTGTCCTGACGCACAGGCCTCAGCTTTTTGGTCAGTTGAAATTAACACATCTCCACTGGTACACGCTGTATTCATGTCCTGCTGTTCCATTCAGACTCACTGGAAAACACTATGTACAAGCCCCCAGGAAGTAAGGAAAATCACTCAGCAGAGTTATTTTTAATTAATAATTTTTGAAAAATTAGTCATTATTCCATCACAAAGAACAGTCACCGACAACCTTTAAAGTAAAGCACTATAATGTTCTAACTCCCAATCACCACTTGTCTCCTTATTCCCATACATATAAAGAAATATCACAAGGCAAATTGCAGATTTTTTCTTTCAAAAAATCTCACATACACCCCCCTACCTTTACAGAAGCACCTTTAAAAGCAAATCTGATGGCTATGGCATACTCTGAGGTCATGGACAAATATGAAAAAAATAAGCAACAAAACTAAAGGAGCTTAAAAAAAAAAAAAAAAAGCTGAAATTTTTTGAGGTGAAGACTGAAAAAGAAGTTGCTCAGGAACTGGTTTGCTAACTGAAGCATTAGTAACAAAGCAAGAGAGGTTTCTCTGATGTCCACACCTGCTTTCTTTTGATCATGACCATGCCTGGCTCCTGATGACAGGGCAGCCACTCCCTATCCCAGCCCTGCAGTCCCCATTGCCCACACCAGGAGGAACCCCAGAGTTACAGCAGGGCTGAAGACAGCAAACCCAGGGCATGAAAAACAGTACTGGAAAAATCCAACCTGATGCAGTGGAGCTGTCAAAACATTCATGCACTGTGGGGTGGTATTTCATGAGCCTGCAACTACAGCTTCAAACAAGCCAGGTATACACAGAGTTGTGTGGCCCCTCGGCATCAATTCGCTGGGCTGGCAAAGGCTGCATTTTCCCTGAGAGGATTCATTTTTCCAAAATCTGGGCAGCACTGACCCAGGCTAGCATATGACTAACAGTGCGGCTGTGAGCCACGATGGATGCGTCTCCCTCGCAACACAACAGAAACAGTCAGATTGCCAAGAAACATTGAGTGAAAATAATTTCATCTCTTTTCACCTGCCAAGCAATCAATTACTTGAAAAATTAATTTGTTTTGCAGCAGCTCATGAGCAGACGTGAACAAAGTCTTAGACCAGACAGAGGACACAGGCAACACTCTGGGATGGGACACTATCCATGTTAGGGTGGGCTGTTCCACTTGGGTTCATGTGGTAATCACATATCCTCTGAAGAGAGAGAGACATCGATCTCCCAGGGTTTTCCTGGGAAGCTGTGAGAAAGCTGTGAGAAAGCTGTGAAAAAGCTCAGAGAAAGAATTAAAACAATTATTATCTCAATCTCTGCAGCTGGCAGGAAATCTCTGTCAAGGATGTTTACAAGATGGAGTTGTCCCTTCTTGACCAATAGGTGAGAGAAGATTCCTAAAGGCCAACCAGGTCCTAGGTCCACTATTGTTTTTATAAGAACTGTGGATTTCTAATAAAAAAGTGCCTTTTCATGTCTTGTGATGATGGAGTCTCCATATCACCTTTGTCTGTCCCCGATATCCCTTCGGTGAGAAGTTCAACGAGGGCTCACAGCTCCAGCGGATCTGGCAGCAAACCAGACAAGGCACCATTCAACTAAAATCCCACCCTTCCAGGTGAAGGCAGTGGTGGAGGAGGAACCAAAGTTATTGAACATGAGAGCCACCTTCATCACACTCCTGTGCTCCTTCCCTGGTGCCTTTGCTGCCTTCAGCAAGCAGCACGAGCAATCCCAGTGACTCTGCAGGAGCCCTGGCAGTCCTCCCATGGAAAACCATGGAATGCCACTCACAGCTGGGGAAAGGGAAGCTTCAGGCAACATGCAGAGAGCTTCACACTTCTGTCAACTGGACCTTGCCAAGCTTCCTCCTTTGTGAATGTCTTTAACCCCTAATTTTCCTGAGAATCTCAGGACTGAGGGCATATCATGTGACACCTAAAAGGACATACTTGACTACAAGTACCTAATTATAGTGTACCACTCATTTGAGAATATATTAGCTCCTGATAACATGTCAAGATATCAAAAACAGTATTTATGCATCTCAAGGAAAAAAGATCTCACGTATTTTTCCAGTTTTCTGCCAGAAAACCATATTTGAGGTCAAGGATGGAGGAATTAGAGAAATATATTATGGACAGCAAAATGAAATTATTACTTTTTTACATGTTTCATTTTCTCTTTTATATAGAAGGAATTATGAAGTCTATAAAAATATTTCAAAATAAGATAATATTCATCATATTCAATGAAAAACAGAGGTTTGAAATAATGGAATAATGGAATTTAATATAATCTATAAACTTCATTTCAGCACAATTTAAAAATACAGATTACCTTAAGAAGAAAACGAAATTGGTAGGAAAAAAATTAAAATATCATAGTAAGAAAATAACAAGATAATGAATTAATATAGAAAATAAACAAAACTCTTAGTTTCTTCTCAAAATTAGTGGGTTTGCATCTTTATTAGTAAGAAATCCTTATTTGCATTTTTTTCTTTGTTCAGAAGCAGACCATATTCCTCTTCTCCACTGGGTGGCACTACTACCTAGAGTAATGTAAGTAAAGTACTACCTAGTGATGTACTTTACTACATGAAGTTGCCACAATGAAGTAAATGTCTCTCACACCTTATTGCTCTGAATTTATAGAATTAAACCACCTAAGACAACCTGAGACACCCATCCTGAGACAACCATCTAAGCTAGTCTGCTGATGTGCAAAACTACCCCTTGTTAGCCAAACAGTCGTGTCTGACAGTTTTGGAATGAATATTACTGTAAAAAATAGACATTTCAGCTTAATCTAATTCATTCATCTGTGTTTGCCAATGTTGAATCATCTCTACAAAGAATAAATCCAGAGGGATGGATTAATATAGTAAAAACATTGTCATTATATGTGAAACAGAGAAATACAAGAAGAAAATTTGGATATGAAATAACTTAAAACTTCTAGGTCTGAAACAGCATTTGAGCTCTAGCAAATATCAGTGTTCAAGCAGTTAAGCAGTCGCAGTGAAGTGTGCCACAAGCTTACAAGTACACCTTGATGAAGTATGCTGAGGGTGTCAGAAAAAAAGGCAAGAGAGTGGATGTTATTGTGTGCTGCACATGAACAAGATACCTGGGCTCTACAGAGCATCCCATAAATCCCACCACCGTATGCCATGACCTTTCTGCCTGTTTTCCTTCCAGGAAAACCAAAGTGTAGGGAAGGAGGAAAGAAGCTTAAAATCCAGGTTAGGTGTCAGTTGGCATGAAGGAGGTAATTGGTGTGCCCACAGGAATGGTGGGTTGGGAAATATTTGGGGTCATTGTTTAGACAGCCGTGCAGCACTACCAGGAAATACATGAGGAATAGGAAAACAAGCTCTCTTTTCCCATCCCTTTTTCAAAATTAAAAAAGTAGGAGGTCAGTAGTAAAAAGATCAATCCAGTTGTTATTCAAGAATTCATATAAATAAATATTAATAGATAGAGGGGGGTTAGATTATAGGATAACAGCCTAAAAATATTTTCTGATGTTGTTAAGGATATAATTTTAATCTGGTTTGACTGTAAGTCTTAAACCACGACCCCTGAGCTCTTTTTGTTTGGTTATCCTCTTTCTCTACTGCTTTTCCCCACAAACACTGCTGTTGGCCTCTGAAATAGACTGTCTTTATGTGCACACATCTACTGCACATCAGGCTTTCATCCTTGAAGGACTTACACACAATTATGACAGGACAGTGAACCCAGCACTTTTGGCAGCTCCCTCATTGTGGAGTTCTGTTTTCATCTTACTCTTTTGTTCCAGGCCTTATCCCAGGCTTGAGCATCTTCACAGCTGGGAGGAGGAGCACAGAGGAACCTGTCCTGACACCCCTTCTAGGAAAATAAAACCAAAATCCAAAACCTTCCTATATCGACCTTGATTCCTCCGAAATAAAAAATCCAAAGACTGTCTCATGTCTTCATTAGTGCCCTCTTCAGTAATGAGAAACCTTCCCAGTATTAGGGCCATTTACATTGCACAGCACCTTTCTTCTTCTATTTATTTCAGAAAAAATCCACTTGAAAGGATTTACAGCTCAAACTGAGAGGCCTGAGCATGCCCAAGCTGGCTCCCACACATTGAAGGGGAGCTGTGCATTCCTGTCCCCCCACCTCTTTGCATGCACAATGGACAGGGCTGCCCACACCCATCCCTACGCATGTGCAAAGGGAAGCTCAAGACACAATGTGCAGTGCATTTCTACACTGCTGAATTAATGTAAACATAATTCAGAAAAAGAGAAACTTCTTTGTTAGATATGGTCTACCCACTACTTCCTTTGCTCTGGTATTCCCTCTATGAACATGTACATTTTGGGTAAGAACTTGATTAAAGAGCCAAATTTGTCTTTCCCTTAAAGGTTTGTATTTAAAACCTCACCACAGAAACAAGGATGGAATTCTTTTTCCTCCTTTCACTTATATTTAGAATCCACATTTAATCTAATTTTGTTGCTTCCTGAGACTTCATGATTTTTGTTTCTATTCATCTCTGGACTAACTTCTAGAAATTGTGGTCTCTGTTCTCTAACAGGAGGCTAGAATAGGTGGAATGAAGTTTTTTCAATAATGATTGTTCCTTTCAATAAAGCAAGTTACATATGTCATTTATGTCATCAGGACAAAGTTATTTTTATAATGTGATTGTTATTCAAAAGTAACCAAAAGAATACAATAATTACTCTATTATTGACAAATCCAGTTTACTCACTTACTGTTTTCAATAGTTCATATAAGCTTCCTACCTAAATTTACCATCTTCACAGTTCTGCTACTTTAACTATTTGCCCAGTGTTAGCCTAACCCAATTTTCTCAGGTGATCCAAATCCTGAAAAAAGTGGCAAAAAGGAGAGAAAAAAAAAGAAAGAAAATCTAATACCACGTATCCTACACACATACACTTTTTGCAGTCCATTTAAAAAAATTGTTTATTTCACAAAATTTGGAAGAAAAGCTCTAGTGGGAAATAAAAATAGCAACCACATGAGCCAAATCTATCACCAAGAGAAGAACCTCTTTCACTCAAGTGAGTTTTGGATCAGCACCTTATGAAGGTGCTTTCTGTAAGTTCATCTCCATTCATGCATTTGGGCATTGGTTTGGGTATGGCCAACATACTCAACTTCCTGCTCCTTCACCATATCAACCACACCAAACAGATAATGTCACCCACAGAACTTGGCCATACCTTTATAGTAAAGGCAGAGAAAGTTTTTTACTCCTTGTTTCTCACTCCCAAAATCTTGGGCTAGAGCCCCACTGTGGGGCTGAGCTCTTAGGAGATAGAGCCAGTATTTTTTGGCACATACCGTGGGTGCCAGAACTGCATTTCTGGTCATGCTGAGGCAAGTGATGTTCCCCACCACCCTTGAAAAGATGTTGCTCTCTATTTTAATGAGTATACAAAATGAGCAATTTTCAGCTCCATATACCACATCGTGTACGAGTTAGCAAGTAGAAAAAATTTCTTGCTACAACACCTAGACTGACTAACTCACATGCAGCTGCACTGCTATGTCCAAGAAACATCTTGCCACATCCAAGAAAGGCTGGGTTTAAAATGCACTCAGGCCAGTAGGTCTGAGCTATCTTTTTTCTCATGAGGGATTTGCAAATTATCCTACAGATCTCTCGGGTGTCTGGATATGTAGGCTATGCACACATCAGAGAATATGCACTGCTATTAATTGCTATATCCTCTTCGTAAAGCAGCCTGTCAACAGGGGACTAGATGCAGTCTTTGATTCCTTCATTTGACACTTAATGGCACATTCTGTCATGCATTTTTGGGTGATTAAAAAAATACAGCAGATATATCCCACTTTACAGCAGACTCACCAACAAACTCTAGGTATTGAAGATCTACACACACCTCTCTTTCTAAAACAATACATTGTGACCATCTCTACTTGCTTCTTATCACTGTGTAAAACCCTTGAGCTCAACTGTATGCAAACATTAAGTCACTGAAGACAACTGGAAAACCCTGACAGCCACAACCAGCTGCAGCTGAGCTATTCCAAGACACAGCTACCTATCAAAGCCAGGAAATCACACTACCTAGAGGTAAGAACAGGTTAGACAATCTATTTCAATTCTTAATTATCCTTATGATCAGAAAAATACTGATGTTTACATGTCTCCCTTTCATTCTGTTTTGGAGAGTCTTATTTCCTGTGGATGCAGAGAATTATACTGCCTCTTTGCCTGTGGTTATATGCAAGAAATTTGGAGTGTTTCTCTCACATCTTTTCTGTAAATAAAACAAACCCACTCCTTTCAAACTTTTAAAATACGTAAAAATGTATAAACTTTCGGTAGACCTGAACCACCTCAAGATGGCTCATATAGTTCTTGATGAAGGATGCCCAAAAGTGGACATGATACTTTTTCAGTCAAGCTTCAGCAGAGCTAAGCAGAGCAGGCAGGTGACTTTGCATACAGCCTCGTATACAGCAGTCCTGTTTATGCCCACTGGGTGGTTTTGCTTCCAACACATGCCACACTAAACCACAGATTAAATGCAAGGCAACAATGATCACCACATCTCTCTCTGCAGACCTTTTGCCAAGCAAACAACTCATTCCCTAACATGGGGGTGTGCCCTTGATAACTCATGAACAAATACAGAATTTTATACTTGACTTGTATCTTATTTCAGATCCAGCTAAGAAAAAAATGTTTTAATCCCATTCTTCAGCTTTTGTAGAGTGATTCCGCTCTTACTTTGGCATTGGCTGCACAATGCCAAAATAAGGGACAATTTATTCTCTTATTACAACTTAGTCTCTACTTCACTTTCCGAGTCATTAATAAAAAAGGTTAATTCATACTGGATGGTGACAGATGTGTGGTTCAGTACACAGGATTGACCTCTTGTTCAGTACATAATTCCCATTACACTTGCACAGACAGTTTACTGTGGTTATGGAGACACAGCACACCAAACTTCCACAATTCCTGTGATTTTCAAGACAATATTAACATAAAAATCAGGTCTAGTACATCTTCCATTCTTGAAAATTAGCTCTTTTCAAAAAAAAAAAAAAAAAAAAAGCATTAAGTTATTTTCCTTTTTCCTTTTTTTTTTTTTGTTTTTTTTTTGTTTTTCTTTCCCTTAGTCTTCAACACATGCTCAAAGTCCTCAGGTCACAGAGAAACTCAGTTAATGAATTCATATTGCCTAGACTACATTTTTCTACTTGTTCTTGAAATTGAGTACTATGTTTCTGGCTGTGTGTTTCTTTAAGGACACTCACCAATTTGACTGACTTGATAGTCATTAAAAATCCTTGTCAGATCTACTATTTCATTCACTTTAAGATTCTGGCAATAATCAGAGAAACACTCCCTGATTCATTCACGTGAGTCCTCTTGGTTGTGCTGTTTTCCACTCCCAAGCTTCACTTTCAGTAGTCCTCTTTCTTTCAATGGACATCACTGACAGCTGGAGCATATTTTTCATTTAATCATTTTGGTTCCCTGCTCTGCTATCTCTGCAGAGCAAATGCAATCCCTTATTTTCTAAAAAAGAACTTTACTGTTGGCACATCTCTTTTATGGTAACCAAGCAGGACTCGGGCTTTTTTTACTATGGGTCTCTGTTTCTGACTTTTAGACATTACTTTATTGAGGCTTCTGTTCATTTTTCTAATCTTTATGGAAATTGCACTGCTTGCTTCTAACTACCTCAAAAGTTCTTTGTTTGACCGGGCTGAGTAGGCTGCTCTGCAAGCATTTCTCCTCAGTTTGAAATACCACCTCCAGTTCCTCTGTAATATTAACACTATTCACCAAACCACACGGTATTAACAGCTTCATTGGTTATTTGGTGAGAGCCTTTTACATCTAGGAATAGTTAAAAGTCACTTTTTACAGGGACTGAGGGAGTGAAGAGTTTCCCTGGGCTCATCTCCATGAAGCCATGCAAGCCTGAGTCCTTTTTGCTGTGCCACTTACTGGCTTTTCTGCCCTACCTTTCAGATAAAACGCTGACATTTTTCCTTCAAAATGTTTTTGTCTCTCGCCCTGATTAAACAGTCAAAATGAGACAGCAGCCCACCACATATGCCAAAAGCAAAGAAGAAATTAGTGTCAAAATCAGTTCTTTTGCTCTCATGTCATTTTTTTCCCCCAAAAAAAGTAACTCCATAAAATACAAGGAAGAGACATTTATTTCAAGACAACTGACTGCTCTAACCTTTCTAGCTAATGTCATCCTCATTTTCTAAGTAAAAATTCAAGAAGTAGAATCTCAAGCAAAGGCTTAAGCAGTTTCTGTGACCTTTCCTTTATGTCAACCCCTTCATCTCCAGCCAGGAAAAGCTCCCATCACCTTCACCCAGCACCCAGACCAGCCCACAGCTAGGGAGCAGAACCACAAATTCACCGAGTGTGCTCTGGGACAATCTGTTTGCTCTCCTGGGCTGCTCAGAGTGTGACCTCTCCAAAGGATGAGTCCCTGCCAGATAGAAACCAGGTTCTGTGCTCCATTCGAAGGGAGGCCAGCACAGGAAAAGTTTTGAAAGACAGCTTTATCAAAAGAAAATTGCATCAAATGCACTCTAAGGGACTCCCCCGATAGCTTTCATAGGAACCAAGGGTTTGTGTGACAGAAAACAAACAGAAAGTCACATTAAACACTAAGAAAAATTATATTTAAAAATCCAGAGGCCAGCGATTATGGATTTGCAAAGGAGTGACCCAGAGGATGATGACAGCTGCCCCTCAGCAGCAGGAGACTTTTTTAATAATACATATTTTAGGATACTTTTATATTAGAGTAAAATACATTTTCAAGAATTCAGGCACTACAGGGGATGAGTTTGCAAATGAAGAAGCAAAAGAACTATCTTTCTTTTATCAGGCTTTTTTGTTGAACTGAGATAGCATTTCACTATCCTGCAACACTACTTTTAGAAATTATCCACCATTGATATAAAGGAATAAAGGACTTTTGTCTTGTCTTTATATTAATGTCTTCATCTTGTCATTTCGTGAAAGAGATATCAAAACACAGAAGAATATCCCAGGGATCTGTGTATCTTCAATATTAAATGATCCTTTTGTGAAGGTTTTATCTTAAACAGTATCTGTTTCAAGAAAATGCTAATTTCCTACTCAGAGGCCAGTTCTTGTTTTCATTTTATAAACATGGATTTTGCAGATCTTTCAAAGCAAGATTCTTCTCTTTGCACTTTTCTAAATTAGGCCAGTACTGCTAGATGTTATCTGCAGGACATGTACAGAACACTCCATTACTGCACCTTTTGACCTGCATCATTATAAGTTTTCTTTTTAAATATCTAATATTTGCTATCTCTGTACACAAATTCATGTTTTACTCTGCAGCTGCCCTTCAAAGCTGTGAATAACCAAAACGACTTTTAGGCAGTCCAGACCAAGCAAGTATAATGTTTCACTGATCAACACCAGAAACTGAGGTGTGAACAAATACAAGCTTGTGGATTACAGATATTTTATACTCCCAACAGCCTCCACTAAGTGGAAGATACATTGCCACATCTTCTCAGGACTATAATTCTCCTACAGCTACATTGGGGCACAGTTAAAATCATTTACAAAGTCTTTTGCTGATCTGAAAGAGTAATTCTCACATCCAGCAAAACGACAAAGACCTTGAGGGTTCAGGCTAGACTGCAGACCAGGTGCCTTCCACCAACCATAACTGCCCCTGGTGGCCACTTCCCTCCTGAATGGAAGAAACGCAGTAAACACCACTGATGCTGTTTTACCCAGGAGCTACCTGGTCCATAAAGTTGGAGGAGAAAATTCCTTTCAGCTCTTCCCTATTCATGTGAAAACTCCATCTATACTCTGAAAATAACCCAGGAAAGTCAGCCTGTGGTTAGGCCAAAGGGAAGATGACATATTGGCAGACACACCATGTCCCCTCAAAGCACAGCATCTGATTCTTGCAGAGATAGGGTAGGAATTGCCCTGTCAGCTCTCTGAAAAAGGGTTTTCCAACATGACAGGCCACTGGCATGCTGAGCCTTACAGGCACAGTCACTCAACAAAGCAGAACACCAGGACCTTCACACCAGCGAGAAACCAGAACCACAGCAAGAGCTAAAGATGCTTGGTACACATCCCACATTTAGAAATTATTTATTGGGGAAATAAACTCGTAAGCAATTTATCCTTTGATATTTGGCTCACAATTCTCCATGGAATCATAGGTACTATGGAAACTAGTATAAATAATCAGTTAAAAAAAATGCATCTGTTTCTTACACAATGTTTCTTATACAGTGTTTCTAGCATGAAACCAAGCTTGAACTTAACAGATGAGTTCTTCTAATATGGGATCATTTTGTGGATAATTCTCCCAAATGACCTTAAATTCTTTTATATTTTCCATGACCAAATGAGTGTTTACATTCAAGCCTCCTCACTCTCTCTTCTTGATGGCAGCCCATTTTGGAGGAAGCTGCTCAATTTTAAAATGCGATAAATTCTGTACAAGAAAATATTTTCATCTGATTCAGAAACTCAGGGATTGTTACAATAGCTTACCTGAAAACATGAGGAATAATTAGAAAGCTGCTGCAAAGAGTACAGTTTTAGCAGTAACTTCTGTCAAAAGAACTCAAGAGTTAAAATTAAACCCAGAGGTTTTTCAGATTAAGTTCTGGGAGATAACATGGTAAAGAAAAGGGGTGATAGCAAAATGTCTTCAATTATTTTCTGCTGTGATTATATGATAAATGTGTGCTTTTAAGTCTCATGAATAATCTCTGTGAAAAGAAGAGGATGAGTCTAAGTCTGGAAAATTTCCAAGTGTGTCTCTCCCACATCCTTTCAGTGTTTCAATTTAACAAAAACACCCACACATACATACAGGAGGTCTACTTCCATACTAATGAGTAAAAGTACTCACCAGCAATCTAAAAGAGCCTTCTTTAATGGATCCAATGAATCTTAAGCACAACTACCATTAATTTAACATTTGGTCATTTACTTGCCAGCATTCTGCCATCACTAACATCAATATCTCTTTAGTGACACACAAGTTCTTCTCGTAAGCAACTGAACTAAAATATACCACGATGAGAGAGCAGTTTTTAAGCCAGTCAACTTTTTGCTTCCCAAGAGTTCAAGGACAGGATGTGATACCCCTTCTTCTGTCATTTCTTAAGAAAATTCAAAGCAAAGAAAGCTCCCCAGAGCATCCCCGAAGTGTTATCCTAGCATTCTTTCTTTCTTCGTTCTGTGCATATTTAATGTTTCTACAGAGCTGAAACACCACTGCCAAACACCAAGATTGACTTAGGGTCTAATCTTTCTCTTGAGGAGGGCAAAACATGTTGTTGCCTTGCCTTTGCACCAGCTTCCGATGGGACCCAGCCTGTAAGATTGGTCCTCAGAGTGGAAGCCCTAAAAATCCAAAAAAGCAATGTTGTAATACAACAACCAGTGTCAATACAACAGAAAGACCAGTGTCTCTCTGGAGCAGCACAGGAAAGACTCAAAGCAACAGGCTGAAATCAAAAGGCCCAAGCACAACCTGACCCTGCCAAAGGTGAAATGGATTATTAGTACTAATCCAGGCCAGACTGTGGATTGGCTTTGTTGTTATTTTCTTGAAGAAAAGCAACTGTCCTGTACATATTCAAAAATAAAGGTACACACTTTATTTTTGCCACTCCCCAGGAAAACTTTGTTTCATCATCCCAAAGCCAGGGGTCCAACTTCGTTTCTAATTCAAGGAGAAATGTTTATTGTATACAAAGAAGTAAAGGGGGAAGACCCAAACCCAGAGTGTCTGCAGTGATCCCTTTCCAGTGCATTAACTCCTTTCCTGCCAGGAGTCCTGAGGCTTCCTGAGGCATAGCCCCAGAGAAAAACAGAGGATACAGGATGATAGGACTTCCCTTTATAAAAATCTAGGACTACAGAATAAATTCCTTCATGGGAAGAGCACACTGGCAGCACAACCTATGTTGTGGCCAGAAGCACAGACACTGTGGCAAGTGACAGCGCAATGTGGGCTGCTGAGTAAATGACAACCAAAACAAGAAAGCCCTCACAGATCAGCAATTCCATCTGTAATATTCATGGAAATGTCATGCCTGCAAGCGTCTGTGTAGGTCTTATTTTAAGAAGGGCACACTCAGTTTTACAACAGAAAGTACAAAGGATTTCTGGTTTAAAGAATAAAAAAGAGTCATTATATTTGCTTGAAGGGAAAGCATGATTATGATTGTTTCTTAGACTATAAGGCATCTAAAGACAGTCCCTGAAAAGCAAATGCTTTCTTAGACCAGTTTCTAGGTCCCACTTCCTGAACAGAAAACATGGAACCTTCTTGGCAGATTTCATGCATTTGGTCTCCTTCACTTCCACTCTCTTCTGAAACTCTAGTACTTGGAGCTACCAAATGTGAAATGCATGTTATACATAAAGTACATAAATATTAAAATACATAAATACATAAAATACATAAAGTATTACTGGAACATGCATGCAGATGAAAAAGCCAAAACCAAACCATTGTTGTAATTTTAAAGAAGTCCTCTTCAGGGACTGACAGGATAGGATTCAACCTCACAAATCCAAGCTGCTCATCAAAGGCTTTTTAAAGGCAAGAGCAACACTTCCAGGATACTACTCATCCCATTCTTTAACAGGTACAAGAAGTGCTGGTGTTGTTCTCCCCACAGGACTGACTGCAGAGAGACCCTGGGAGGATAATGCCCATGTAGAGATTTACATTGAGAACATCCAGAATTAGACTAGACAAACCTCTACCCTCCAAGGTCAAGGAGAAGGGAAGAAAGAAGGGCTTGGGATGAGAAGGGTGCAGCTTGAGCCTGGGGATGAGCTGTTTTCACAGGGACAGGTTGGTATGGCTTTTTCCACAACGAAGCCAGTACATCCAGCTGGAATCAGAGAACCCAACACACCAGCACAGGGGTGGCCTCCAGCCCATGGCATCACAGCAGTAATGGTTTGCCTTGACAATGCTAAAATCAACACTTTATTCCCAAGTACTGGCTGTCTTCTCCCATGGAACACTTTGCCCTCTTCGTTGGAAACAGAAGATTTTCCTCCAAGCCTCCAAGCAGGTTATTCTGAAGATACATCCCCAGTACCTTATCTTAAAGACACAGGCCCCCAGTGAGGAGAGCAGGTTCAGCTAGGGACACCAGCAAAAGCTTTGATTTTTAGTGATTAAGGGATTCAGGCGTGACATTTCCTACTCCCAGTTCCATCTCATCCCTTTCAAATTAAGGACTGGATTCAATCACTGGCTTATTTTTAGAGGCATTTAATCATAATAAAAAGTAAACAAAAAAAACTGGCGATGAGACAAGCTCTGCAGCCTGCCTTCTTCCTCAACCCTGCTACAACTCATTAGAAGGCAGCTCACTTCAGTTGTGAAAATGCCAGTACCTATTCTGATGCAATGCAGAAACGTGTAATGCATCCCCAGCCCTCTGGACAGCAATGAGAACTGTTCAAAATTAAAAACAAGCACAAGACACATTCTTACAATTATAAGTAGCTATGGCAGAACATTAGTAAATGCTATTTAAAAAAAATCTGATATCACCCTCACCCTACAGAAGGTCTTAGAATTACCCTGTTACCCAATTCTGAATAGAGTGTTTTAAAAACAAGTGTTAGGCTTATTGCCTGAGTCCAAATATTTGTTTTTCCTAAAACGGGCCTGAGAAGCCAAGCAAATCAATTGCTTTAAGTTTCTGTTGGAGACTAGAAAGAATCTGAAGTTCAGAACAAATAGGATTAGTCACATGATGTGGAAGAAAAAGGAAAGCAGAATAATAAAATGCAACATCAGCATCTCCCTGGGAGAATCAGAGTTTTTGCATCATGTTCTTGCTAGTTCCTAATTTTAAGCTGTGTATTTTACATAAAAAATGTAGTATGATCATTCTTATTAACTTTGGCAGGAAATTCAGTTCAATCAAATGACTACTTATTATTGTCTTTGACCAAAACCATGATTAACACAGAAGAACCCAGTAATAATATTTTGATGATTTTTAGGAATTTCTTACATGAAAGGGAGGGGACCAGAGACAGGGGAGATGATTAAAGAGTGTGCCATCTAATGAAATTAAAATTAAGAAAGATCTGTGAAATGGAGTTAAACCTCAAAGTATAACATGTAAGAAACAAAACACCTTACACCTATGATACTGGAATTTTGGAAGGCAGACAACTTTTCCCCATTCTCATCCCTGGGGAAGCACCTGAAGCCATCACAGTGGCATCCTCGCTGCTGAGACTGGCAAAGGAAACAATCACTGACCCCCACCAGCTCTGTCATCTGTGCCACACTCGTGGGCAGACCCTTCTGACTGTCCACTGCGGGAGAAATCATCAAGCACGTGATGCACTTTGAGCCTTTCCAAGCCACCCTCTCTCTGCTCCTCTTTCCTTCACCTTCCTTACGGCAATGCAGGCAGGAGTCAGGAGAGGCTGAGCCCAGCATGGGCACGTAGCTCTGGGCACAGCCCCCGGCTTCACCCTTGGCCCTGCCCTGCCTCAGCAGCACAGGCAGACACCAGGCACCTCTTTGTACTGCTGAGGTAGCTTTGCAGTTATACTTAGAATTTAAAAACATAATCACCATTCACTTCTGGAGACAGAGTGATCTTAAATGCCACTGGGAACAAAAAATGATGCTCTTATGGAAAAGAAAGCTGCACACCACTATCATATCATATCAGATGAAGTATGATATTATCAAGGGTGAAATCACGAGGATGCAAGGCATAAAACCAGGCTGTTGGTGAGAGGAATTTTCAGCATATCCTCTGCAGAACTGATTAAAAATGTTCAAAGCACAGAGTTAATTCAGCTTCAAAATATGACATGCTGCTTTCTTGCAAACATTTCCATTAAATGTTTTCCTGATCACCATCCCGTTCTCTGTCTGCATGCCAAATGGGATTGCTGTCAATCTCACTGAGCAGCAGTAACTAACCTTTCCTTTCTAGCTCCCCTCTCCTGAAAGCTCGTCCTATCCAGTAAAGTGATATTTGGCTTTAAGCTGATTGAAAAAGTCTGTATTTAAATATCCAGGACTCCTGAAAGAGTCTTAAGAATTCAGAGAGGAACTTTGGTCAGGTTGTCCTTAGTGGAGACTGTCTTCTGCAAGATGGCAGCACCAGAGGGTAAAACTTCTAATATCAAAGGAAACTAATTTCTTCCCTCCTCCACAGCTTAATCAAATAAATAAAATAAAACCTGAGCAACATTAAACAAATACCAAGTGAGAAGGCACACCCATTCTGTAAGCCACAGATTGGTGTTCTGTTTGCAGTATGAGCTTTAATGAAAAAACGCACTTCTCATGTGGCAGATCCCAAATAGCTATCACTTCCAAGCAAGCCTTTTTGACATCATGCCCTTTTTGAGGTCCAAAAAATTACTATTATTGGTGTGCTACACTCCTATTACCAAGAATGAATGTTCTCTGGTCCTTTCTGTATCCAGGTGGTGAAAACTTTTTTCTGCATTTCCTTAGCCAGCACAGCTTATATGGATGACTTATTTATTTCCTCTCACCCTTCACTGATTTCTGCATATTAACGAAGATTAGAAGCACTTTAACAGTACTGGAAGATTTCCATAATTTTTCTTTAATACAAAAGAGTCATTAGAAAGAGATAATAGCTGTCTGCAAAGAGAGCTGTAGATCTAGGACTGCTCAGAATTCTAATGAAAACAGAATCCCAAAGGCATTATCTTAATGCTTCTAAAACTGCCTCCCTCCCTCTGTTGTGGGAAGGAAACCCACCATACCAATCACAGCATTTTACAATTACTGTAGAATTAAACAGAAGGACCACCTGTGGTTGCAAGTGGCTAAAACAAAGCATTCAGCAATACATGACAGCTAAAATCAAGCGTCTCCTTCTTGTTATTAAAATGCAGTACACATGAGAAATATTTTATTTTATTGTCTGCTTCAGAAAGATGGTAACAGTCAATTTGAAATTTGTAAGCTCTAGCATGGTAATCCAGTTTATCCTCCTGTTCACCATCAGTGTTGATTAGACCCAAAGATGGGAGATAAGAAAAAAAAAAACATAAATGTAATAAAATGGGAACCAGTGACTCACCTTGGGTACCAAGAGCTTGTGGATAGGAAAAAGGTGGAAGCTTAATGCTAAACAACTTCTGAGCCTTCACAGTAACTTCTGCTATTTAATGTGCAGAACATTACAAAGTAAAATGAGTTTATTTCCCTATACAGGAGTTATTGCAGTAGCCACAAATGAAGGGAAGTGCATATGGCAGAAGAAGATGAAGTATGATATTATCAAGAATTGGTGCAGAAATGTGACATAATATATAAACAAGCTATTTAACTTGTGTGTAATTGTAGCAAATTGTTACAGCTCACTTGTATTTACAACAGGGACAGTTGTAAGTAATTCACCTTGCTCTGCTCCATGTCCCTCTAACAAAATATAGCTCTTGCTGACAACACCTTTTTTTTACAATCATGATGTTTTTCTGGGAGGAAAGACAATGTAAGAAGAAGATGGTATGAGCAGCTTAGATTTCTTCTGAGCTGAACTCAGGAGTCATTTGCGTTGTTCACTCCTCACCCTTGTCTTCTTTTTCCACCTCCCACCCAACAGATAACCTATCAGTACTTAAATAGGAAAGCAAAGAGGAATGGGAATGTCTTTGTAATTGAGGTCTTTTGTAAGTGTGTTTATTTTTTTCCCAGCATGTTTATTTTAAACTGCTTTAAACACTCAGCAAGATGATGTAACTGCTCCGAGCCCCAGCCTGGCAGCAGGGGCACCTTGCAGGGCAGCAAGGCTGGGCTGGCAGCGTGAGATGCTGCAGCAGAGCAGTGTGCGCAGGGCTCACTCACTGTGGGACAGCATCTCCATTGCTGCCAGCAGCTAAAGCTGTGCCTGCATATGGGACAGTGACAGAGGCAGCATCTTGTGCACAGAAATCCTGACTGGGGAAGTACAGCATTCACCACACAGAGATGGATTTTGTGGTCAGTGCCATTTCCAGCTGGAGGGTCGGTGTTGAGGGCAGAAGGACACCACAGCTGCAGCAGCTTCTGCCAGAGGTCTTCCCTGTGCTTTTTTCCTTTGGGTCTCAAGCATATACTGGGAGATTCTCCTGTCCCGACCATGGTCCACGGTTCCTCCCCTTCTCTGTCACACAAGCTTACTGCCATCTCAAAGGCTGGCACTTCTTTAAAATCACATGAGCTCTTAGCATTGGGTTTCACAGTGGCATTCACAGGAGTCAAGCAAGTTATAAATACAAGACAAAAAGGGGAGAGAAAGACCTTCCCCAAGAGCACACTACAGTTGTCTCTCCCAGTAAATACTAAGCTGTGCCTCTGTTTTTCATCCCACTTAAACTTGTCACTGCCTTGCTTTCTAGCTTTCTAGCATTACACTGAATATGGTCACTGATGCCCTCTAAGGGATTTTTGTAGGGATCCTACTATTAATAGAGCAATTTGCTTCCCCCTCAGAATCGGCCTGAATGCCCCTCGGCAGCAAGGCACTCGGGATGGAGCACACTGCACCTCGGTGCAACACAGCACCTCTGGGATACACAGCACCTCTGGGATCCCTGCCAGAATCATCTGCCTCAAACTAACCAGAGCTTGTCCCTGCTGTCACGGCTGCACCCTAGTCTGCAGAGAGAGAGGGGAAAAACCTACACGAAATCTGGCAGCCAGGTTTGAGGGAAAGCTAGAATCTGGCCTCTCTACTGGGACTGGGGTGTGGTCTCTCAAAGTTGCATTCACACCATGTAGAAAAAAAACCAAACAATCCAAACTAAAACTTTCAAAAGACACCTTGCATTAACCCAAAAAGCACAGGTTTTGTAAGTGGAAAATCTGAGAAAAATATATTTTTTCTTTTAAAATGCCTCCATTTTCTCAAGAACTTTTCCCAGTGGCCTGCAGCATTTGGCAGCAGGTTCTTGATAACAATGAGGGTCCCTGTCACTACACTTCCCTCCATGGGAGGTATCTCAGAGCATAAGGATGGCTGGGAATGGTGACCTTTTCCCTTCCACCACACAAAACACCTTTCTAGGTCTATAACACCATGGTAAGCAGCAGGGTCACTTTTTTCTCTAGCAAAATACACTAAAGGCAGTCCAGATGCCATGGAGACCAGGAAAAAGCTGAAGATTCTAAACGGAACAATATTTTAAAACACATACTTAAATTTTTTCCCAAAAAGTTCTAGTTTTGACAGACACTTACAGATTTTTCTTTACTTTTTTTTTTTTTTCCCAGGATGTGACCACCTCTGACTTAACTGTACAGGGCTTTGCATTCTTCACAGAATAAGGAGATTAAAAAGAAAGCAGGAGGCTGGCTTTCTCCAAAAGCTCTTTTTAAAGTCCTCTTTGCTATTCAGAAAGCCCTGGTTGACACTGATGACAAGCATGGATTTGGGTTACTATAGGTTGCCTTATGCTACAAATATCCCCTGATTTTAGTGGAATATTCTTAAAAAAAAATAAAATCACAAAACACAGTATTTTCTACAGTGGTTTGTAATCTCAGTGTACAGAACATATAAAATACAAGCAATATCTCTTCTCAGTTAATTTCCAAGTTTATTAGGAGGAAGGGTAAAATATACAGTCTATAAATTCAAGTGAGCATTCGTATGCACTTTGCCACTTATGATCTTTCACTGGGTAGCGTCATTCCTGAATTAAATACTATTTTTAAAAGGAACCTGTTGTTCTCTTTAAAATGTCATGCATTCTTTTAATGCCATACACCAACACTGAACAATGAAAACCATTTTATTCTTCTGGAATTCAAACTTAGAAAACTTAGTTCTGCAAAAATAAATTATTTGAAAAAAATTTTTCATCAGAGCTTTTGAATTCTAATAGCTTTTAATGTTAATCTACCCTGTTTCTAGGCTACAGGCACTATGGAAGCATGATCCTATTAACAGATAATGTATTTTCACTGGAAAATTTGCCTATTAGAAAGAAACTATCTGAAAAACAAAAATGATCTGAAACTATACAGTAATTAAGTGAAAGCTAAAAATTTGTTGATTTGTCTGTATAAAAATGTTTTAAATCTATCAAAAAAAGACTCCAACACTAAAAACAAATTTTTTCTTGAAATTTTGAATTTTCAACTTTTCATACCAGTTAAAGGACAGAAATGCTACAGACAGCACATTTCAAATTTCTGGCAGCTGGAAAGCCCTGGTTTAAACAGGGTTATAGACATCCCACTGTATCCTTTCATAGGACAGTAAATCATGTACATCCTCACTGAAAATTTGCTCCCTATTTGCTCCTCTTGTATAAAATACACCAGCTTACAGTAAGTGAATTAATTATACTTCTTTTTCAGGTAAGTTAAAAGTCAAGGTGTATCAGAGCTCTCCTCTCCAACCGCTTACACAGACTCTTACAAGCCAGAATAACCACGTAAACAAGGAGGTGCTGCGGAGAGAGGTTTTAAATGGACACAGAACAAAATGTCAGGATTGCCATCCACATTTTCCTCTATTGCTTTAACTCTCTGGAATTTACTTTCATGATTAAGTTTCCAAAGGCTGTTGCAATACCAGATTTGCAACATCTTTTGCAGTGTTGGTTACACATCCAGACTAAGCAGCAAGGCTGGCAAGATCACCACACATTTCAGATGAGAGAGACGACCCTTACCTTGGGTCAAAGGTACAGAGAAGTGAACCCATTTGGGGATACCTGTTTTGGTGGCAAAATGAATCTGAATGCAACTGTTTGAGTACCTGCTTGTACTTTATTATTTTACAGATTCGGCAAGAGAAAAAAAAAAACATTTAGGCTGATTTAAGCAAAAAACAACAACAAAAAAAAACTTCAAAGTTTTCTCATTGAAGTTAAACAAGAAAAGCAGTCCATGGTTTTACTTCAAGTGAAAGGAAATATTTAAATTTGTACTGAAATGCCTATTTCCTGGGCATGTTTTCTAACACATAGGGAAGGGAGGACAGCAGCTGTGGTGCTGGCAAGGTGCTCAGCTGCTGGAAATTGCAAGCTGCTACAAGTACATAGATAACCATGTTGGCCAGGTCTGGATCTGAGCATGTGTCCTAACCACTGGCACCCCCACCCTTAATTCCTAGGACTCACCATATATGTAACTCTTTTATTTTATTGTTTTTAAAGGAATAGGATTGAAAGGAGATAAAAGGAGTAACATACCCTTGAATATATTTATTTTGTAAATAATATTACTTTCTTAAGAGATGATTGATACGGCTTCGAGTCCTTTTGGTCTTGAATCCATTCTTCATTATCACTTCCTAATCAAGAAGAATTACCACTTTAGCCTGAAGCATTTTGTTGTCCAAACCTATTCAGCCAATCATCCCAAATTTCCAAATAGTTGCAGAGAGAAATCACATTTTGTTTTGGGACAAACTATTTTCAAAACTAATGTTCAATTCAAAAGTATGTTTTTCATGGTTTATGTGGATCCATTGAAAAAAAATGCCCATAAACCCCACTTTCAGGTTAAATGTAAGGTATTCCACTCCTTTCTAAGATGAAAAAAAATGAGCAAGATATTGAACACTGTTAAAGTTTTTCAATGTTTTTTTGGCGGAAATTTTCTTCCTTGGCAAAATTAAGGGCTTGAGCACACGCTTCTCCCCAGGAGTCAAGAAGTTCCTGTGTGCCAGCTGGTGTGTCATTACCTCTTCTTACACATGCTTAGAGTTAAACAAATGCAAGTAATACAACTCAAATTCTCCTACTTTCACTGCAATCTAAGCTAAATTGGATTACTTAGTTTCTTCCACCGCCAAGGAACATGTGCACGCACTACTACAAAACAGCTTCTTTACTAAAATACAGTGCACTATGAAGCAGCAGTAATGTGATTATGCAACTGACACCCAATGTATCTATTGCAGTGCTCCCAAACTCATAACTGCATTAAGTTTTAATTGCTTTTTT
Organism: Pyrgilauda ruficollis; assembly: GCF_017590135.1. NCBI lineage: Eukaryota > Metazoa > Chordata > Aves > Passeriformes > Passeridae > Pyrgilauda > Pyrgilauda ruficollis. Next base: position 6,665,058 of record NW_024524266.1, read on the forward strand.
AGACTGCAAATGCAATATTTTAAAGCTATAATGTAATTCATTTGTAATTCATTTCCCTTCCCTCACCACATTACTAATATAGACTACCAGATTTCACTGGAGTTTAACAAAACTTGTCCTTTGCTATTAAGAAAGAGCATTCAATGTTACAAGACATACAATTACAGAGTGCCTAAGAATATTGTCAATTAGCAAGATGACTATAAATATGGAAATCTCATTACAAAGAGCTGTTTGAAACTTAATACCAACCAGCTCCTGACAAAACATGCTAAATTATAATTTTATTCCTACCCTATTTTTAAGGAGTATGCTGGTGTTACAATAAGATACCAGTTACTCTCACTTTAGTCTTGCAAATCCCTCTATGTTGAAAAAAAACAATAAGATTGGTTTATTTTTTGCTTATAACAGTATAGGAAAAGATGGAAGGAAACAGAAAAGGGAACATGTTGAAATTATTAAAGCACAATGATCATAGGGAATTGCCAGAAAAAACAGTATAAATTGAAAGATGTTTTCTAAAGACTGAATTCTCTACTCCATTACAAAATTGAGTGTTTTCTTCTTTTGGATGGATAAGGAACCTTTATAAGAAACAGCCCTCGCATAAACTGCAGCACAACAGTCAAAAGTACAGCAGGTGTTGAGGGACAGAGGAAGCCTTCTCCTCTGAAGGACCCCAAAACAGGATGGATAAAGCACACATGGATGTTACTTTGTTAATTAGTGAGTATTTGTACACAAACATAAATACTTTGCAAGTTTGTCAGTTATAATGGCTCCTTCAATTTCCCCTGAGGCCAAACTGTACAGTAAAGCTGTCCCCTCTGGCAGACACTGCAGATTTCTCATTCCACATTTGACATGAAATGTAAGCAGCAGAGCTACTATTCAGAGAAAATCTTTTTGTAAGGGCAATCATCTCGTACTTTTCTCATAATTTTATCACTTTTCAGGCAGTAATTGTTTTAGTGTTAATTGGCTGTAGTTTTAATATCAAGAATAATGTGAATATTCCATTACAGAAAAAGTTCTTTATCAACTACTTCAAAATGTGTCAAAAATGCTATTGGTTCTATATAAAAAGTGAAATAAATGCTATTCTTCCTTGCTTTTAGATTTCACATTTAAAAGTCCAATGAACAACTGTAAAGTGCACAGGGCTGCTATGAACTCAAGCTCAAGCACCTGCACACTTTGAGGTAGGAACTTATTATTGGATATAGATGTTACCCATGTAGGAGACATAGTTTGTGCTTCACCTCGTGCTCAGAAGGGTCAGAAGGTTCTGACTGTGCTTCTTTCCCTTAAAGCCCTACACTCTGATGGGGCTGTGTGTGGAAGTCCACAGAGGGGACCAGTTGGCAGCTCCTCACACATGATCTGACTCAGGATACATTAGAGTTAAGTCTCAGAGCTTGGGCCCATAAAATAAACTTCATGCAAGATATTAACAAAAAGTTTTATTTTTACATTAACAGGATACACATAATGCATTTGCTATGAAAATAAATCTCTTTGAGCGAAGCAAAAAATGCCCTTATTTCTAATAATAGGAGGGAAAATTAGAGTTGGCAAACTTAAGAGACAATTAAGCCAGTGTTTCAGAGAACTCCAGATCACTGCCAAAACAAATATTCAGATAAAAGAATGCAGCTTCCACTCCCTGCTTCCTTATTAACTGTGTTTTCTTCTCTAGCCATTACAAAGAGGTTTGTAAAATATACTCAGAAAGTATATGGGTCTCTGTTTTCCATTTGAACTTGATTGTTGTTTCTGAAGATGCTACCAGCTGCTGAAGGAGAAAGCATTGCACTAATATTCACTCTATAAATATGTAAGAAAAAAAAGGAAAGCCACTGCACAGCAAGGTTAAATGAGGACAACGTGGGAAACTCAGTGTAAGGGACTGTGAGGCCTCTCACTTGACTTTCCAAGTGCAACATATTCATTGCATTTTATTAGCTGATTAACGAGGTGTCTGGCAATTCATCTGGAGCTACTGAAGTCCTTTGATCCGCCCTTCTTACAAGCGCTCCTCTTAAGAGACGAAAAAAGTTCCTTGCAGCTAAAATCCCCGTGTCCGGCAGGAGGATGCTGCAGGGGGCCAGGCTGGAGATGGGCAGCACGGTCCCCCCACACCAAGGGAAGAGGTCCAGCTGTCTCACCCACCCCACAGAACCCACCACTCACCCTCGTGGGGCAGCCGAGGCTCCCACCCCCACGCTGTGCCAAGGCTGGCAGGTAAGCTTGGCAGTGTTTCTGTGACAGTGTTTGCTGTGTGCCACCCTGTGGCTCTGGGAGGCTCCAGCTCCATCCCCCATGCTGTGCCAAGGCTGGCAGGTAAGCTTGGCAGTGTTTCTGTGACAGTGTTTGCTGTGTGCCACCCTGTGGCTCTGGGAGGCTCCAGCTCCATCCCCCACGCTGTGCCCAGGCTGGCAGGTAAACTGGCAGAGGCTTGCTGTGTGCCACCCTGTGGCTCTGGGAGGCTCCAGCTCCATCCCCCACGCTGTGCCAAGGCTGGCAGGTAAACTGGCAGAGTGTTTGCTGTGTGCCACCCCATGGCTCTGGGAGGCTCCAAGGGCTCTCCCCGCTCCAGGTCTCAATGGGGCACACAGCTCCTATATGGGCACTGCTGGACACGTTCACTTGCTTTGGGGAAGCTCTCAACCTGCAAAAGCCCTTGTTACCCTTACATGCACAGGCATCAATAACCTCAATACAAGAATTTCAAAGAATTTTTTCACACAGAAATCATGGCCTCAGACCTGCATATGGTTTGTAGTGTTCACGCCTAAAAGTCTCCAATATTAAAAGCCTTCAGTTTGCTCTTGGGTGCTGAAAAAAGCCTCTCCACACAGTGCCATAGGCAGACATATACAGAGCCCACTGGACCAACCATCTGTGGAGCAACAGCAGTGAAAATCTGGACCAAATGGCTCAAGAGTTCTGCTAATCTACAAATGACAAATGCCAAGCTCTGAATGGCAGGGTACAATTTCCTGGCTGCATGCAGCTTAGAGGAGGTGTCTTGCTGCTTAATGTACGGCTTTAGAATGATACAATCTTCATCAGACACTCTCAAAAGACAGAGAATTCCCTTACAAAAGAGGCAGTTTTATGTAAGTGTTCCCTTTTCTGCCATCTTCACTTTAGACCAAAACCCTAGAAGCTGTCCTTATCTTGTGGGTTTGGATGTCACTCCAAGCAACAAAGAACAGCAGATGAAGTGAATCCAGGGGGAGCAGCACAGGAAAGAGGCAGGAAAAGCAGAGTGATAAGAAGCAGGAGAGAGCAGCTTTCATCTTGATCAAGATGAGAGTACAGAGTCTCTGAAGAGCAGCTGGGATCTCCATCTGTACTGAAAGAACAGAGATATGATAGTTTCACAAAGCTCTCTGAGATGGGATGAGGCAGTCCTAGACCTATACCAGCTGAGCATCACAGCAACAGCTGATGAGCTTTACAGTCAAATATTATCCAGAACTGAATCCTTAGCATTCTTCTGTAATCAGAAGAATTAGTTAGCATGCTTCTGTAATCAGAAGAAACAAAATTTTCTAGAATAATCCTATTTTATTTTAATCTTATTCCTCCCTAGTAACAGGGTGATCTCAGAAGAATCAGAGGCACTAAAACACTCAGCTCATCAGGGTCTGTACATATATTAGGCACCCTGGGGTCTAAGCACAGCCATCTAGTGCCACTTCAAATGCACTTTAGGGTAAACAAAACTTCTGGGGGACCAAGCAGAGTGACATGAGCCCTCTGCTGGACTCACAGCAGCTGGGACAGCCAAGGGCACCTCAGCTGGTTCCAAAGAGTTGTGAACCCCCAAATGCCTGTCTCAGTGCCAGGGTCACCTAAGAAATAAATAAGGATTCTCAGAAAATGAGTACACATTTCTCCCTAGCAAGCTGGAAAAGGCATTTTTAAAACAGAAATCTACCTGTGGCAGGTCTAAACCTGCACCCTTTAGCAAACAGCAGCTGGTGGAGAAATACCTTATGAGTTAAAGTTTACACAGAGGCATAATTATGGAGCCACTCGGTAAGATGGAGACAAAAAAGTGAACTCCAGTGACAACCTGAAGGACAGGGGTCTTGCAGGAATTCAGACTGCTGCTGCTCCTCCCTCATCTGGAAGGCACTACACACTGCAGCTCTGCTGTGAGCGAGCTTCTGAGTCCATTAACTGGAAGCTGATGCTGTTGTTAATGATTAAAATCCAAGTTTTATGGATACCTAGCTGTAATGGAGTTTCCCATATCCAGCACCCTGTGCCCGGCACTGACTAGCCTGTCATGGTTACTACAGGGATCAATTGTTACCACAATATTAAGTGTCAGTTGTGCACAAGTCTCAATCACGCACAGTTCAATGATAACTTTCTATTAAGAAATCAAATGTGCAGAGTAGAACAATAAATGGACTGCAGTGCTAAAGATTTGCATATAATCATTAAGAAAAAGCCAATGCATTATTTGAATTTTTTAAAGAAGGGAATCCTATGCTGTATTTTCTAATAGTAAGTCACAAGGGATAAAATAAAGCTAACATGAAACAGTGATAATAGCTAGTTTCAAAAAGAAATTTAATTTACTATGTCCTAACCTGTGTCAGATTAAAATCTTTTCTCCAGTAACATTAAAATTACCTTCTCCAAAGCTTTAATACACCAAAGAAAGTGTGGAACTATGAGGAACAGGAAAAATTTCAAATAAATGAAGTGGGCAGTTGTAGATGAAATCTACCATATCTCCATGTTGATATTTCCACACTGCAGCACTGATTGGCCACACTAGTGTTTGGTCCTTCTGGTTTTATGTCTTTCCTGGACAGTGAGGGAGGTGAAGAGGGGCAGGCTATGCTGTGATTCTAGGGAGAGGCTGATGCTGCTGTCTTTTTCAACACACTGAGTATTTCCTGCAATTCTTGCCATCATTTCCTGGAGGCACAATTTGACATTTCCCTTAGTAAACCTCCTTTGCATCAAACAGATGTATCTTTTACTGTAGTCATTTAGTTGATATTCCCTTGACAAGGTATAGAGCAGCATAAGGCAAAACCTAATAGTCTATTCTCAAAAAGGCAAAAACTAGCTCTAATTCTGGTATCCCTGCTGCTCATCAAAGTCACAGGTGGCAGTCGTCTCACTCTCCATGAGAGATGTCCTTGCAGGAAGCTTGAAGCAGTTCTGTGCCATCACAAGCAACCAAACACCCTTTTTTAGCTGAGATCTCTGCACCAGGAACATGGGGTGCAACTTCAGGAGTGAATTAATGCTTGACCACCTTGTTCCTCAGCTGCTGATGTGGGATTCATTAACCTTTTTAGGTTTAGGCTACCTACCTACCCCTCTGACACCCTGTGACTGTCACTCTCTGAGGCAGCAGCTGCTCACCCAGGGGGCTGTGAGGCTGGACTTCCAAGCCAGTGGGGCCAGATTTGAGTACAAGCTGAAAGTGCTCCCTTGAGACTTTCCAGTGCATGTCACACAATCATCATGGCATCACAATCTTTTGCCTGTCCATTTTTGTACCACGGAAACACTTGTATCAATGCATAAGCAGTTCCAAAACAACTGATATGCTTCAAAATTTTTAAAAGGATCTCATGTTCTTCCTCAAAGCAATCTTTTCGTTTCAAAATGTTATTTGCATAAACAGCAAAAATACTTGAAAGGCAAAAAATCTACCAAATCCCTTGAAATTAATCTTCTCATTCAGCCTGAAATAAATGTGCTTGTTATTTATCATCCAGGATTCACTTAAATAGTTTTGAGGACTTGACCCCAAAGGAATGTATGCATTTCTGGACATGCTGACAAACCAGCAACACCCCAGGCTCACATCCAACACTATCGATTTTCATGGCTGCCAGTGCAAGTTGGAGACATTAGGATGTTAAAAACAGTGCAGCTACACTTACAAGCACTCCCAAGAAAAAAGCACGACCAGAAACAATTGCAGTTACTAAATATATTCAGTAAAACTCCCAAAGCATGCAAAAGCCAGCCATGGCAAATGCCTGCTTAGTAACTGAATCCACTCTGAGATTGTCCTCAATGTCCCTTGGCTTAGAGGAAAATGACATCCTTTAATGAGGACAATCAGTGGAGAGGGAGGAAGATGTGGAAGTGAGGGGAAATGCTTTTTCATTCTATAATTATAACTTAATTTTGAGATTAAACTGATCACTTAATGACTCCTACCAGTTTGAAAACAGGATCCAGGAAGAGATGTGATCAAGCAGAGACAACTGTCATGTCCTGTCTCTGATAAACTCCCAGCTGCTAAAAGCAGTGTCTGCCTGGTGGGAACTCCTTGTGCACCCCCAGGTGGGCTGAGCCCCTCATATCCCTCATGACTCACTTCTGGCAGGGACACAGATCTGGAGACGCTTTCAGGAAGCCAGAGTGCATTTGGGACATCTGTCTCTCCCATCTTTCAGTAGGCATTGAAAACCAAACCAAAACCCTCCAAAATGTGACTTAGGACCTCAAAACCTTGATGTGGAGCAGAGGTCCCTAAGGAATGGCAGCTGACTGCTAAGCTTACTGCCACGTGCTGCCCTCATGGCAATCCTCATCCACAACGCTCTTCTACCTGAACCTGATTTCTACAAAACTGGGCAGAGCTCTTCCCAGTCTCCCAACTCCTGCACAAAATTGAAGTTATTCATGGGGGATGGTGTGGTTGTGTGAGACTCACTCGCAGAGCAAAACAACCTAAAAGTAACTTGAAGCTTCCACTGATAGTTTCTATTTGTCCTTATCTTTCAAGGCATTTTCTGCAAGTCCAAAAAAACTATTTTTTCATTTTGGATGACAACTGCAGTCATCACATGTGTACATCCCCCACTGAGTATAAGCTTAAGTCATGCCAGAAACAAAGCAAGAGTCCCTGTGACATTACAACAGATGGCAATGGGAGTGGATGAGAGGGTACGGCATCACACCATGGAAAGACCTTTTCCAGCAGCAGAAGTCCTGGCAGAGAGTGAATGTGTGGGCAAGGCCACAGGAGAAGCAGTGGGAAGACCACCACCACCACCACTACAAGGCTGATGCAGCCAGCTGAAGGGACTGCACTGCAATGAATGTGTAGGAATGGCTGGGGTTTATGAACCTCTCCCCCTGAAAAATACTCAGAGAAGCACCTGCATGGAATTTAGAAAGTATAAGCCCTGAAAAGAGGAAAAAATAAACCAATAAATAGTTGAAAAGGCAAGGGAAAAAATCTGACACTGAATCCAACATATTGCAAGATGCATGCATTTGCAGGCAAAGCCAGACTCTCCACTGCTCAATGAAAATCAGAAGGTGTCTAATATTTTCAGAAGAATCAGTCCACCAGCCTGTGCTAAGGATACCTAGCCTGAAATTCTGCAAATCTTTATCTGCTCTTTGTAAATGATTTCTGATTTATTTCCCCTACAAAGAGAAGACAGGCTAATCTAAAAATAAGCTATGTCAGCAAAACCACAGAGTTGCATTCAGAGCTTCGGCACTTGACAATTTTTAGGCTGCAGTTCCAAATAATCTCATTTTCTTTCAGTACAAAGAAGAAGCAAAATATTTTGCTGAAGTGAGGTCATATAATACATATGTTTGGTAGATATACATGAATATGTCCTTTTGTCCCTACCACTGGGCATGCTGAAAACACTATGTTTAGAATAACATCAGGATGCCTCATTTTCAAGCATGAAAATCCTAAATGGTTAACAAGGCAACACATACTCAGGACCCAGAGCTTTCTCTTTCACCTTTTCTTCCTCCTTAAATAAGGCAAATGTGATTACTTTAAGTTTCCTTCAGAGGTTATGCCAAAAATTTAAAAGTAATAGGAAGAAAAATCTTTCTGTGTAGATTTCCATCAAAACAGTATACTTGCAAGCACAATGGTATGCTATTATTTTTAAAGATTACCAAAAAGAAAGTGGCAGGGTTATTCTCTAACAAAACTTCACACTACACCTGTGTCTCTGTGCAGCAGTAACATGGACAGTGTTTGTCAATGTGTGCTGCCAGGTCTTTCCTCCTAAAAAAACTATCTTAAATGTTTTAATTCAACAAAATCACACCAAATTTTAAACTCTCATATCTCTAATTATAGGTTTGATTTTATATTCATCATACAGAGAGCCAACTTTGCCTGCTGTTCACACATCTGTTAGTATTCCTACCACTGCTGATGTAACAAGAAGCCCCATACACTTCTATGCTTTTCATTTTAGCAGAGCTCTTGGTCCTGAAGCATTAACAGCTTTTTGGGAAGATGGGAAATGGGGTTTGATAAATATTCTTCCATTTTGAGTCCAGTTTCCTAAGGTAACAAGGCTAATGCCCTTTTTCCTGTCTGTTAGTCCTCCTACAGCAGCACTTTGGGACAGCACAAGCCACGTTCTCCAGGAGCAGAGAAGACTGGCAGAAGACGAGTTGCACTGCCATAGATTTTGCAACATCCCTGGCTGACAAGCAGAAGCCCAGAGGGAAAAATCACAAAGTGAGCACAGCAGAAGTCTGTTTGACCTGCTGGGCTGGGCTGTCTGTCACTGTATGTGCCAGCCAGGCCATTAAAGGGGACCCTGGCCAAGCAGTGCCAGCAGTATGGACCCACACAGGGAAGGATGGGAGAAACACTACCAGAAATACCAGTGACTGCCAGCAACTTGCAAGTCAAGCAACTACCAAGTCAAGGATGAGACTTAGGAAGGAACACATTCTGTTAGTTCTTTTCCTCAGCGGACAGCTTGTTATTTTGTTACATATAAGTTATACAGAGATGTAAAATAGAGCAAAGCTCTGCTGTTTTAGTTTTTGGGCCCACAGCTCAGTGTGCTGTGAACAGCCAATCAAGAAACAAAATCACAACTATTAAAAGAGTACATGGGTGTGGGCATATCTATACACCCCCAAGGAGAACGGTGCTGGCACCAGCAATCTCCATTCTCCCCAGAAGTGAGGTGGTAAAAGGGTGTGTTGGTGTGTATCTCTGAGCCAGAGGCAGACAGATGCTCAGGGCAGTGGGCTGATTCAGTCACTAAAGCAAAGCATTTGCTGACCTCCACACTGGCAGTGCCACAAGTTCCCCACCCAGCTGTCAAGCCCTGTCTCCTATCAGCAGACACTGCCCTGCAACAATTTTAGTTTATAAAGCACCATTCTATAAAGTGTTATTTTTCCTGCAAATCAAAACCCTTCCAGATACCTGCTCACAGGGCAGCACATGCTCAGCAACAGATTCCCTCTGTGGCTGAGAAAACTGACAGCCCAAAGCCTCTTTTCCTCCTCACTGTGTTCACTTCACTGTGTGTCAGGACTTTTACTGGTAGCTGTTCCCAACCAGACAGCTCATGGCAGTGAGGGCTGGCAGGAGCCCCCAGTATATTTCTACATGAATGGGAAGTCATTCTCTCTCTGGAGGGCTTATAAATGAGCCCCTACACTTACAGCTACCAAATGTTTCATTCTAGGCATTTTATCTATGTAAACCAAACAGATAACAAGGAGAGCAAAGACCTTTGAAATATCTATGAATCAATTAAAGTCCTAAAGATTTCTACTGCACAGTGATAAGGAGCAAATTCTTATATAAGATGCCAAGGCATATGGAGCAACTGATTTTATGTGTCCAGAAACTGTAGGTTTGTATAAAGAGAAAGGAAGAAAAAATGAGCTATATACAGATTTCAATATAGATACTAGATGCCATGAAAGCAATATGCAATAAATTAATGTGATGAAGCATACAAACTAAAACAATGCGAAAGGTTTACCAGCCAAGCCTAGAAACTATAAATATAGACTGATTTATTGATAGAAGACTTTTGGATTGATCTGTTTTCTCAACCATTCACTATATGCTAATTTTATGAAAGCAGACAAAAGCTGTGTAAAAATACAGATAATACATAACAACACTTGCTCAATGTGTGCAAAATTTATTCTCCTTTTCCTGTGTTGCAAAGGTGCTTATTTCTCACATAAACACCATGTTCAAGGAAACCTGAATGTGAACATAAATGGCTTCATTTTGTTGCTTTGGTGTACTCTGTTTCACAAAAATGAACCATGACAGCGTGAAGGTCACTGTTCAGTATGCACAATGGCAGCAAAATTAAGAAAGTGCAGGGACTCACTGATAGAAATGGGGACTTGAAATAGGTTTGAAAAATGACCCAGTGCAGCAGGACCAGAGCAACATTGAAATACACCACAGAGGCCTGGATGGTGCCATCTCTCCAAATTTCTCACCATCTGAATATAAGAAAGAAGGAAGGGGCAGGCAAAAGCAACGCTGAAGTTCCATTATATCAATCAACTGCTCAGTATCTTTCCCTTGAAGGAAGCTGTGTTCTCCTTTGTGGTTTTTAAAACTTTTTAGTTGAAATTAAAGTAGTCTCAGCTGATGAAAAAGCAACTGAATAAACACACCAGAAAACAAATTACTTGTCTCCATACACTGTCACTGCAGGGGCAGGTGCTGCTGGAACACATGTATCTCCCCAGGTTATTCTGTGAATCTGTCACTGTGGTATGAAGGCAGCTTTTAGCCTGTCAGCCACATTCACTCACAAGGGCATCACAGGCACTTAGCACAGTCCACAAAGCCAGGTCCTAAATTCAACTCTTTCACTTAGCTGGGATACAACTAAAATGTTGTATCCCTTGAGTGTTACAGTCTTTCAACAGTGTCAGAAAAAGGGGGAAAAGAGGAATATTACAGTAAAGCAATTGGACTTTCTATTTCTAGCTATTTTTTCACCTACATTTTGTTAACCCATTTGCAGGAACAAAAAAAAAAAAAAAAGCACCAAAAAATCCCAAACCACAAAACCTTGCTATCTTAATTCCTGAAAACTCCTTGGGCAAAATGCTTTCCCTTTGGAACATGACAGTTCTTTGAGCATGACACATGTCACCAGATATTGTCAAACCCATATCCTTACAGAAAAAATAGTCCTGTTTTCCCAAGTGCCTCTCACCTCCCTGACGGCTCCTAGGCTGACAGACAGTCTGTGCCTGTGGGAGACCAAAAATCAGGCTCCCAGATGTCATGACAACATAAAGACCCCCACTGATATCTACTTAAAACTTTGTATGTGCCACCTCTATAATTACATAAAACTCATCCTGTGGGAGCACTGACTCCAGCATTTCTAACAACCTTTAGAAAATATATAATTTTTGCCTCCTCCTTTCAGGGTAAATTACTGCCATTTAGAGGTTGCAGAGTATGACCCTGCCTATGCTGGCTCTTCTTTGGAGACAGAACTGAAAGAGGCACATGAAGAGGAGCAAGTGTTCTTTGAGCTGCACTCTTTCTGGGCAACAGACAATTCTGTTTGGGTCAGGAAAAATTACCTCCTTGAATGGCAATTTATACAAAACACTGTGGCTTATAGGCCCAGCTCATACAGCCTCTAACTGAATGTTTTATCATATATGTGAAGACCAACTTCAGAGATTTAAATACTTCACTGCAAAAGGTGCGAATCTTTTCATTGTTTTGCTCTAAAGATGTGCCACTGGGAGGGGAAGCCCTTGGAGGACAGCAGGGGCCCTGCTGGTGCTAAGCATGGGCTGGAGAGCCCTGGGGTCATATTTTACATTCGGTCAGGTAGCCTGCTGCCCACATTAACATCCCCCTGCCATGCCTCTGTGCCTGTACCCATACATTAACTGCAGTTACTGCCTGTTACAGCCCATAAACAGCACAGGGAGAACTGAACCCATGTGCCACTAGCAGCTGAACTGGGCACCCGTGCAGGCAGAAAGAGCTGCTCCGTTGGCACTGGCATCTCATAGAGCTGCTTCTGCTGTCACCGCTCCCCAGCCCTTCTCCTCCACTACCCAGGGCAGAAGGATTAGGCTGCTTTGCACTCTTCTCTCTGTTTTCTCTCTGGGTGGTTTACTTACTCATCTCCTTATTATTCACAGTCTCACTGAAATTTATTTCTATCCCACAGACAGGGATGGTGGAAACAGATGAGACATAAAGGAAGTTGCTTTCGTACAGAGAAGGAAAGAAAACAGTCTCTGTAAATAGAGCATGATATTAACAGGCTGATGCCTGACACTAAGCAAAAATAGCATCTTCTCCAAGAAACTTAATTTGCTGTAAAGATTACCAGATATGTGAAGATCTTTGATCTTCACAATTATTCACCCATGAAGCCTCTTGATCTAAATGGCCAACACGTTTTCTTTTGGGACAGCAAGGAGGGCTTCTCTTTAAAAGGAGATAATCATGTGTCAAACATGTTTAAGGGAAGAACTGATATGAAGAAGTGAAGTAGACACAAAAATAGAGCATAATCAGTGACAAAGTAGAAAATTAACATGTAAATTAATAAAAGCAGGAGTTTAGAATATGAATGTAATGAGTGCCAAGCAGACTATGATATTGTCCTTTTAAGTCAGCATGCTGGCTCCTTGGGAGAAACACAGCTGGTGCTTTTGTTTCTTCAGCAGCCTCCCTTGTACATGCAGAAGAAGTGGTCTCACTCACTTCATCCTCTGTTTATTGATGAGAAACTGAATGCAACAAGGAACAAGCATTGTCAAAATATTTGGGGTTTAGAAAACCTTGCTTTAACTTCTACAAAGCTTGGAGTCAAAATGCAGCTGCAGGCAGCTTATGCTGCAGACTGCCCCAGACTGGGAGGACTGAGTGGGGCTGGCAGCCCCTGCAAGCACCAGGGCAGGGTCACTTCAACTCTGCCTGGCCCCAAGCACCACCGAGGCTGTGACACAAGGGCATTAGCTTCACCAAAAGGGCCAAAAGAGTGAACTGGCAGCATGCACTGGTTCCAAGGAAATATGAACAAGAACTAGAAAAGGCACAGGAGTGAAGATTATCCTTTAAAACACATCTGAAAAACATGTAACCACTCAGGACCTGAAGTGAGACAAACCAGATGAGTTCTCGGGACCACAGTATTAGGATTCCCAGAGTAAAATGAGCATCATAAATCTTTGCTTCTTCCAATCAAAAGCAACACTGCCCCAGGTGCAGGCAGCCCCAGGGCTGGGATGGAAACAGCACTGGCTCACCACATCACCCAAGATGAGCCTTCGCTAGCAAAAAAAACCTGAGAAGCAGCTGTGTTGCCTTGTCCCAAATGTGAACTTCTCATTTCAGAGAGCAGCACAGCTTCTGTGCTGCTGCAGCATGGTTGCTGACCTACAGTTCAGTCCTCCACTCTGCACAGCTGCTGCTGGACTTTCAGAAGGAGAACAATTAGTCAAAAATTAAAGGTTGAAAAACAAAGTACTCAGTGACATAGAAATGGTAAAGAGAGAAGCTTATTCCCTTTCTCACTTGCAGTTTGAGTCTCTGCATGGCATCAAGAGATGCTCACAGCTCTTCAAGTAATGAAGTATCAGAATAACACTTTTTCTAGCCTACCTCAATAGTCATTGGCATTAACTTCAACAGGATATTAAATATTTTTCAAGGCCATGTATATTTGTCTGTGTGTGTATATGTATATATGCTATGCTGGTTTGTTACAGTAAGATTAGTCACATTTTCTCATCCTAAAAAGAAATTATAATTTTAAAATTAGATGTTAAACTTAACAGAAAATTAACCTAGGTAGATTTTTAATGCAATGAGATTTAAAATAGAAATAACTGTCTGCTATATGAATTTGGCCCTCCAAAATGTGAATCATATGATCTAATTATTTTACCAGTATATAAACAGTTTGGGTTTTTTCTCTGGCACAGGCTATGAATACACTCCTTTTCTATTTCTGTCATGTGTAAGCACATTTTTCTCACAACTGCCATATTTCACTACATGGAGGGTATCCTGCAAATAGCACATTCATGAAGCCATACTGATTGCAATAAACCATTTATATGCAAAGCACTGAAGTTTCAAGCCATGTGCTTTTCATTTTATGTGTGTACAGTAAAATTACTACACCTGGACTAAATCCAAACAGAACCTCAAGTCCCAGATCATTAACAACTTACTTTATGTGTTTATGCTACAATTCACATCTGAAACGAGACCATAAGAAGCCATAATAATAAAATGCTATAAAACTATACAATGCTGTCAAAGTGAAATATCTTTTAACATGTATTTAACCAACTTTAAACAGACATTTTTCCAAAACTGTGTCAATATCTGCTATAATATTATATTCAAACTTTCAATAGTGTTCATCAAGTCAGAACAAGCTGATGAGACTCTTCTGTTGCCAGCAAGAGTGACATGAATGTCTCAGGTTGTGAGATCCCACCGGGAGCTCTGCACCCAAGTCTGGGATCCTCAGCACAGCAAAACAGGGACCTGTTAGAAAAAGCCTAGAGGAGGACCACAGACGTGATGGGAGGGCTGGAGCACCTCTCCTGTGAGGACAAGACTAAGAGAGCTGGAGTTGTTCAGTCTCGAGAAGATTCCAGGGAGATCTTAGAGCAAGAAAGAATAGAGACTTTTTTTGTAGGGCCTGTTGTGATAGGAGAAATGGTTTTAAACTGAAAGAGGGTAGATTTAGACTAAATATAAGGAAGAAATTATTTACTGTGAGTGAGGGTGGTGAGGCACTGGAACGGTCTGCCCAGAGAGGTTGTAGGTGCTCCAGACCTGGAATGTTCAAGGCCAGGCTGGACACCACCTGGTCTAGGGGGAGGTGTCCATGCCCATGGCAAGGAGGTGGAAGTCGAAGATCTTTAAGGTCCCTTCCAACTCAAACCATTCAATGATTCTACACATTAACAGTTTTTGTTTATACAGGTATTGTTTATTGCACACATATCCTTAAAATGAGAAGGCCAATATGATTCTGACACGTTATGGCATTGAGACACTACATGTATTGCTATATTCATGTCATAAGCTGACTTTTCTAAATCAATGTAAAAACTGAAGAATTGAAGAAAATAAAATTTTCTTGTACAGAAGCCATTTCTGTTTTCTTCCTGAAACAACTGCCCATAATCAATATCACTATAAATTAAATCAACAAGTTCATCAACTCAGTCTTTGTCATTCTTTCTTCTAGGAAGCTAGGGGCTACTTTTTACCTTCTTTTAAATAAATTGTATTTATATTCAGTGTCGAGTGCTATTTCACAATAGCACGAAGGAAACATTTAGTTTCTAAGATGACAAATGCTTTGATTTTTCAGTAATGTGTCTCCTTGTTTTTCCAGATGAAATTATTCACCGAAGGTGAATGTCATTTTTATTCCATGTTCAACCAAACTCTCTGACACAAATTTACTACTTCTTAATGGACTGTTTATTTTATTTGATAGGATAAATTAGCAAAAACACTCAATATAGGCCAGTGGAAAAATGAAAAAGAGAAAAAAATCTGTTCAGATCTCATCCATGCCCTGTATCTAGAATTATTAGCTCACACATGGGTCTCATCTGCCTCCAGCTGAGTTTAGGAAGAGTGTAAATAAATTAACATCATCTTTGAAAGCTAACGGGGGCAATACTAAAACATGAAATCCTAGAAAAGAGCCATTTCTGATTATAATCTCTAAATATATGGAAACAATTATTGATAAATTGTGTATTCATTATATGACAAAGGACTTAAATGATGTCTGCTCTAGAAATTCTTTCAGGAATGGCCTTGATAGGGACTCAGAGGATTTTAGGATGCCTGATGAAACACAATTCACCTCTTTTGTACATTTCTTCAGTGACAGTGACATTTTTCAGAGTAAAAAAGAATTAATTCTCTTTGAAGAAAAGAAAAAGCTACATATACAGGAATAACATCTACCAGCTCTTCATGCCAAATACAATCATACTTATGAAACTGATCTATTTAGAAAATATAATACCACTAAACCCGTTGTTATAGTTGATTAATCCAAGCCCTTCTTGTTAAAAACAGATGGCACATGCAAGAATAACAAAACACATTCTGAAGGGTTTCTGATGAGAAAGCCCATTAACTTTCATTAGTTTCTTATATATACAGAGCAGTAACAGCTGGACTACAAATAATTACAAAATATAAACAGAATGGAAGGCTGAAAGCAGAAACCAGTTCACAACATGTATGGACAAGTACTTTTACAAATTTTGAGCAGATTTCAGCTCAGGATTCTCCTGGTCCTCACATTAAAAAAATAAATCCTCTTTTTGAAACATCATCTGGAAATATGTATCTATGAAAAGAGATAGCATTTTCCATTTTCATGAGTTCCTAAAGTGACTCTGTTTGACTCTACTGAGCTAATGTCCATTTATCCAGCCTTTTGTGATGGCCTGATTGAGGCCCCATCATTCTTTACTTGTCTTTACTTATCCTTCACTTGTCTAATTTGGATGACATGTTAAATGAGAGCTTGGAAAATGCTCAATTAGTAATAATGCTACTTCAGTGTCCTGTAAGATAAAATGCCTGGAATGAAAGAAAAGCCACAGGAGAAGGGAAATTACAAACTCTGTTGAGTGGCCTGAAACCCACACCTTTATCAAAGGCAATGAGAACAGCTGGAGCACAAGGGAGGAAACAGCAAAACATACTGTCACCATTTGAAAAACATCATTACATGTCTGAAAAGCAGGAAGTTAGAGCTGAGGCCACCAGGGCACTGTTCAGCAGCTGCAGATGGTTTTTACATACCATGGACTGGAAGGAGGAAGCACCAGAGATGGGCAGCTCAGACCATATGTCAATAGCTCCATGCAGCCTGTTCCTCTGGGAGCCACCACAGTGGTGACCATGTCCAGTCCTGCTGCAAAACACCCAAAGCACCACACACCTCTCACCAGAAAATCTGTGCTGACAACATGGGGCACCAATTTCCCCAGGGTCCCCAAGCATCATGCTCCAGTGCAGCAACCCAGCACCAGCCCAATATCCTCATCCAGAAGTCTGCTGGTGGGAATCCCATTGCTCCTCACATTCCCCATACAAAACCTCATCAGCATGGCGCAGCCATAGGTACTCTGCCAAGGTTTCCCACTGCACATTCAATGGCCAGGGAACAGGAAACATGCCCCTGCTCCTTGGGCAGGGGCCGCTGCTGAAGGATGGGCAGAAACCACAGTGTCCACCTTCCAGGCAGACAAGGCTTCCTGCATCCAGCAAAAGCAGGGCACTGCTCCAAGCCCCCTCTCACTCAGGAAGTGAACACTGTAAATAACTGCTAAACTTCATCCCACTTCAGTCTGGATCAAAATGTACAGCCTTTCTGCAGCTACAAGAGCTCTTACCCCTTCTGCACAGCGCTTACAACACCTCCAGACAGGACACAATGTAACAACCAGAGCAATTTCTTTGGAAGCCCCAGAATCATCACGTGAGTTCTTAGTGAAGAAATTTACATTTCCTCTTCATAATAAGCATTCAAGGAGGAAAAAACAACATCTGGAGCTGAGTCCTCTCTGAGATCATGTATCAGGTCACAACCTCAATATCCTTCGACTTTCAAAAGGGGAACAGTTTACAATTTAGCCCTTTTTAGGAAAAATTCCTTTTAGCTTCCTTCCTATTACCCTTCTCTCTGACACACATATTTAAAAAAATTGAACTGCATGGGTCTCCTGGCCTTACCTGAGGCAGGTATCTCCCTCTGCCTCTCTCCTGGCTGTAATCCTGTCTTCTCATATGGCCAGCTGCCAGGAACACCAGGGGACAACCCCACTGGCTTCCTTCTCAGAAGAGTAAAAAAAGGAAACTTTGTGTGAAATGGGATGCTGTGTGCTAAACCGATGTTTCCAATACATTTCTACCATTTTAAGATGGATTAAATGCTTTGCTTTCCCTGTATTCTGCAGCATGCTGGAGGCAAAAACTCTCCAAGTTCCCAGAAACACTTCTCCATAGCAAAGAGGATCACAAGAAGAATTGGGCTATAAGGACTCAGTCTATTCCAGCCTTCAGTCAGAAGCAAAGCCTGATGTGAAAAGAGCCAAAGGGAATTTTGGGGGGGAAATAAACACTGTAGTAAAAAACTAAACAAGTGTGTGCAAGACTTGTGCAAGAAACAGCAATGATGTGAGCCACATGGAAAGGCTACAGAGTGTATGCAATTGGTTTCTCTCCATTAGAAGTCTGCTTTAAATTCCCATTTAACAAGGACTGTAGCTTTGCTTTGATTTTCTCTGATCACAATATAATACCATTATTATGAAAAATAATAAATTTGCATTTAGAAGACATCTGGGAGAATTATCTTCTCCAGTTTGCCTCGATGATAAATTCAGACATGGACTACTTTCATGCTCTTATTATCTGCTTCCTTAAGCATTAGCATTGCCTGCAAAGAGCTCTCTTTGGGATAACAGTGCACTTCAGGCTGCCTAGGGGAGAGCTGAAGAAGCACCCATACCTCCTTGAGAGCAGCCTCCATCAGGAGCTGGGAAGGGAATGAGATTTCCTAATTAGGTCTGGAGCTGAAGACCAACCTCAGAGCTCAAAGAAGTCCATGGGGTTAGAGAAGGTCACAGGAAGGGTCTCTGCCATGCAGGGAATTACAGCAGTACCTTCTGCTATTTCCCAAAACACATGCACAAAGCAAATTCACGTGTAAAATTAACAGAGGAGTTTTCCTCAAGGCAAGGGCCTGTGGTTTTTATGAGTGTAGCCAGTATGCTACTCTGATTCTCAATGTTCAAGCAGCAATTACTGGATTAGAGGAGATTCAAAAAACCTGGAAGTGTCACAAGGAGTTACACCAACCTGTTTGGCTTTCCCAGCCCTTGCATTCATAAGCCAGTGCTTCTCTGAGTTTAGTCACAAACTTCTCACCAAGCTGTAGAGTCCACCCAGCTCTCCTTAGCCAGCAGCACAAGGCAACTCTTGCCAGATCTGGCCCCTGGCTAATGCAGAAGCCAGCCCAGCCCAGCCCACCTGGGCTGAGCAGCTCAGGAACCAGGCTGGCTGCAAAGCCCCTCGGACCACCCTGACAGTCAGGGGGCAGCCCCAAAGGCCAAGCTTCCAAACAAAGCCCAAGCTTCCTGCTCCACAGCAGGAGGGCTTCTTACAGACAAACATAAAGTGCAACATTTCAGAAGAAAACATTTTTATATTTACAGAATTCCATTAAACCCACTGGCAAAGCTCCCACCAACTGCAGCAGGATGCCAGGATTTTATCCTTGATATTTTAAACAAAAAAAACCAAAAAAATCCACATAAATAAGATGAAAAAACCCCAACCATCAAACAAGATACTGAGAGGCCCT
Organism: Pyrgilauda ruficollis; assembly: GCF_017590135.1. Classification (NCBI taxonomy): domain Eukaryota; kingdom Metazoa; phylum Chordata; class Aves; order Passeriformes; family Passeridae; genus Pyrgilauda; species Pyrgilauda ruficollis. The sequence continues at coordinate 6,684,242 of NW_024524266.1, forward strand.
TTGGGGATCTTCACTTAGGGACTATCAGACACGCACGTACCATTGCAACGTCCTTGGTAGGCCCAAGTGCTGTCTCACACCTTTCTTCTTCAGCCACGTAAATACTATAGTGACATCTCCAGAGATAGGAAACCATCTCTCTCGTTCCCCAGGGATCCTGTGGACATCTGATTAAAAATGGTGCTGTTTTCTTGGGACTCTTCACACGGAGACAGGAGATGCTGCTGAATGGACGGAGTGGAGCTGCCTATCACCCAGCCCATGGGAGCATAGAGTGCCAGAGACAGTAACGGAAGAGCTGGTTCCTGGAGAGTTTTTTCCAACTACAAGTCTAGACAGGAAGCTTAAAAGAAAAAGAATTGCTTCATAAGAGGTTCAGATTTGATTTTTTACTTTTCAATAAAAGTATATTCCTTTTACATGATATCATATATTCTATATATGATAGGCAAGACAGAGTGACTCAGGCACTTTAAAATTTTTGCTTTCCTTTGATTTTTCCATGACATAAAAAAAGCCATTCATATGTACAGTAAAATTCAAAGGCAAATTGAAAATTAAAATATCAAGCAGATATGTATAGAAGGGACACCAAAGGAGCAACTATGGACTTAAACCTCCTCAGGTTATAAATGGTTTATATGGCCCCAGACAGTACTAGAATGAGATGTTGTTTACATGGGGATCTGACTGCCTTGTGGTGTAATTTCTTTCCTTCTCCTTAGGAAAGAGATCTCTGACACCACATCCAGGTCTGATAAAACACTGTTCCTTAAACACAAACAAACAAAGAAATAAAGACATTAGCAAGAGAAAGAAAAATAATAATTGAGCAAAATGGTGGTGACAATGATTCCCACTATTTCAGTGACTAGTAAGTGGGTAAAAAGCTAAAAATTACATTTGGGAAAAAAACCCACTTCATATACCAGTGTTTTGAGGTGTAAAGGGAGTGGCTAGATCAGACTTTGAGGAAGCAGTAGACAAATTTCAATGTGTGGGATTCTCCAGCACAGCTAAACTGCAGGCTGCAAAGCTGCAAATGGGGAACAGGAACAATATACCACAAACCAGAGGGTGAAAGGACATCCCAGTGACACTACCAGGGCCTTCAAATGCCTCCACAGGTCTGGCTGATGTAAAAATTTACACTTTATCTACGCACTTAAGCAGGTTAGCAGTGTAGTCCCCAGACATTTGCTTCCACCTTGACTTCAGCAGTGCATCCTGGTGTCCAGGCCCATGGCACCGGTTGGACAAGATGATCTTCCAAGGTCCCTTCCAACTCAAATCATTCTATGATTCTATGTTCCTGTCCTTAGCATCTGATCTACTTACTTTATAAAAAACCCCACTGTAATCAGCATTCCTCCCAGAGACCTGTGAGTCAGCCCAAAAGTGAAGAGCAAGAATAGCTCCATGGGGAGGCAGAGGTGGCTGAGAAGACTTTGCCACAGCAGCAACCCAAAAGGAGCAGGCTGCTGACCCAGCACTAAAACTCACTCTATTGTACTTGCAAAGCAGATAGAAGCTGAAGTGCTGCCTGCAAAGTACTGCTGCTCTCTCAAGGCACTGTTATTATGTAGATAAGAAATGGAAAAGTGTGTTGTTTACTATAAACTCTGCTTCAGTGACACTTTTTTTAGTCATATCTTACTATCTAATTCATAATCACATGGAAGTTGCTGTGCTGAATCAAGGGCAAGGTACAAGGAAAGCAGCTGTAATGCAGATCTCTGAAACTGGAAGCTAAGAATATTTTTTTTCATATTTCAGATGTGAGGATCTTTTATCAAGATTGGCAGCAAAAGTTTGCATTTCTTATTTTGTAGTACTAAAACAGCAAGAGTAACACTGGAATAACCAGATGAAGAAAAAAAAATCTGGCATCAGAAAATCTAGTTCACAATTTGTGTAGGATGTTACAAAATACCCAGAAAAAAATGGCTTCCATGACCGTAAATATCTTTTCATCATTGGCACACACAGATATAAAGCCTCAAAAATCAGTACTTGGTGTTTTTATTTTGTGAGGCAAGCAAAATACAAGTCAAAACTTGCTGTTTATAAAAGTTATATCAGTAAAATATTTGCCCATTGAATATATTCTTTAGCTACTAAGTCATTTATAGCAATACTGTAATAAGACTTACACAATTTGACTGACATGGAGGTAGAAGTTTTTCTAGTAGAGTTTCTTGATCTTAGTGCAGCATTACTGAAAGTTAAGTGAAAAACAATTCCATTATAAAAATTTATTTGAACATAACAAAAGGAATGTTCCTGGAAGAAAATCATTACAGTGCAGATGGTGACCTGCTTGTAAAATATGTGATTAGCTAAGGCAAAATTTAGAATAACACTACTTGCTTCTTTCCTTTGAAAGAAAATCATGGGCTTTGAAGGACTTTGCTAAAAGAGGCTGAAGCATTTCAATACCATTCTGGTAAAATGAATTCTTTCATGAGCTCGTGATGTCTGAACTCTTCACCCAAGGAAACACGTCATTCTTAGGATGGACAGAGTAGGAGGAGGCTAATTTACAAGCTGATCCTAGAAGGCATTTCAAGCCAAGATGAAGCATGTTCATGGGCATGTTTCTAACTGGCACTTGGCAAAAGCCATGCCTGCAGCTTCACTGCTGTGTCACATCCCATGTGCTGAAGTGCACCTCACAGCACCTGTCCCAGGGTAAAGGGCTCCCTCCTGCTCTGCACCACATGAGCTTTATTCCCAAAAGAGTTTTGTGCATGGGATGATGACCACCAGCAAAATCAGAAGCTCCTGCAGAGTCTGCAAGACAGATTCCTACTGGAGGTGCTGGGTTTTGCTTCATGAAGGTGCCTTTGCTTCCTGCTAACCAAGAAAAGCATTGGTCCTCAGTGTGGAAAGAGGGCAAGGACGGAGCAGGTCCTGCAACTCCTCTAGCAGAGGGACTGTCTTTGATGTTTGCAGCTTCCCTTATCTGTTTTTATCTTCTTTTTGTTGCTACTGCTGCCTGTCATTATATATTATTTCGTTATTGAATATTTTGCTTTGTGGTTTAGTAAATACAGATGCAGTCAGCAGTACTTACTTGTTTAGCCTGACATAAATGTTTAAGGAGGCTCACTGCTGAGCCACATATAAATTTATAACATAAACCCAGCTAAATGGGAAAAAGGATAAAAAGGACAAAAAGGATAAAAAATCAGTAATAAGAGCAGAATAACATCCATTTTGATTTTGATTCATTTTGAACTCAATTGTTTCTGCTACTTTGAAGGTTTCTTGGTCCTTCTGGCTGTTGCAGCCCAACAGCTTCCACTGCAGCAGGTGGCTCATGCTATGTGAGTTTATGCAAAGATCAAGGGCTTGAGGGATTGAGCATCTCCTGAGTAATTCCAGATTTGCTGGGGTAACTTCAGCTACATTGAGAGATGAGAATTTGATCCTCTGTCCTTAAAGAGATTAGTTTTACGAAGGAGTTATGCAATTCAGAAAATGAAGGCTGTGGTCCCACATTCTTCTCCTCCTGTTTTACTGTATTTAGCCAGCCTGTCATACCGTGGTTGCATGTGATAAACAACTGAAATGTTCACGTCTACCCAGGACATTTTATAGTGCAAGGGCATGCATGGGCAATTGCTGCTTCCATATATGATGCAGTGTTTTCAAACACTGTGACACCAGTGCCAAAAGTCAGCACACTGACAAGAAATGCACCAGCACCTAAATTAAGTAATTAAAATGTTCTGTATTGCAAAAATCCCATCAATCTCAAAATTTAAGGCAGCCTTCACAGCTGTTTGTGCCTGATGAATTCCCATAATCTCTTAAATAGGCTTTCTCCACATATCTTTGCCTGACAGAGTCAAGGCATTAAGTTTCTATCATTCCAAAAACACTGAGATTTTTTCTTCAGTCTTTTCAACAGTGCATGATATACGTTTGCTGCATATCATCACTATCCTTCTGAGCAGTACTGAAGCATACTACAAAATCCCAGTTATCCTCTTACAAATGTATTTTTGTTTTACTAATCTCTGTAAAAGAAGAAAAAAGAGAGAAAAAGAAAAAGAAGAGCAAGAAACTCTACTACAACTCATCTGACTTTCTTTTCCACAAAGAGGATGTTCCCCCTTTGCTTACAAGAGATGACACCTCCTTCACCTGAAAATGGATGGGACTCTTGGTGAATATCATGACATTACAGAAAGGTAAAACAGAGCTACATTATGACACCACTTCCTGCAACTTAATGCTTTTGAGCCAACTTTCATCATCCAGGAGACTTAAACATGGGGAAGGTCATCTACAGAGGAGACCCAGAGACTCAGTGGAGCAGGGATGGTGCCACTCATCTGAGACGTGGGAGCAGAGCAGCACAGAGTGGCATCTTCTTTCTCCCATGTAGCCCTCTTGCTCCCCATCACAGCCCTGACCTCCCTGTTGGGAGCCACCAGGACTTCTCTTCAGGGGAAGGCTGTCCCTCTCCATGAACCCAGAACACAAACCCCATGGATTCACAGTCCCAGCTCCTTGCTGGAACTCTGCCCCAAGTGACCTGATGGTAATGAAGTGAGGACTTGCAACAAAATGGAATTGGAAACAATGAAGTTTTATGCCCTGGAACAAGTTATTAATTGTAGGCAACCCATGTTGTAAGCATAGTAACTTGAGACCAGATAGACATTATTACTAACAATCTGATCCAATGCCATGCCTTGAATCTGAGGCTAATCATGAAAATATTTCTCTCACACCCACTCACTACAACAACAAACACAGCCAAGTGTAATAAATTACCCTTTTTTTGTTGATCTGCCTATGTCCAGAGTTTGCTGCCTTTCTGTTAAGATAATTCCAACAAGAACAGCAGAAACACTTCTCCAGCTGACACATTATCAGTAATTGCACTTCTTGAGAGTTATTTTGCCTGGTTTTACCACCCAAGAAGATACTAATAGATAAATAAAAACAGTGAAAAGAAGAAAAAAGATCAATACACTAAAAATTGAGCACAACCAGGTCTTTAAAGTAAACATATGTACTCCAGCCTCCCACTGGTAATACACAATTTTCTGAAAAGGTTACACACTTCACAGGAAAGTGTTAGTCTTAATGTGTGCCAGCTTAATGTTCCAGCACAGCTCCTCTGTCCCACTGTGGCCCCAGGCCCCAGCCAGCTCTCCAAGCTTTCAGAGTAGTTGTGCCTGACCTCCTGCCTCTGTCTCCTCCCCTGGCCTGTTCTGACCATGGGCATCCACCAAGTCCTGCTTTACTTAGTTCTGCTCTCATGGCCTTTGCCATGATGGTACAGCCAATAAAAGTTTTCTCCTCTCAAAATCAGTGCCTGGCTATTTTTCTTGTCACCTCTCCTCTTGAGAAGATTGTTTTGTGATTACAACAATTCAATAAATCCACCAAAGGTCTTCAAAAGCATTTGTCAGAGCTTCTCCCAGCCTGGACAAATGTTATTTAACAACTTCCTTTTACAGAGCTTTTTCCTCTGAATTTAATGCTTAAAGCAATCATCCATTTTGGATGATACAGGTGCTCAAGTAACAAAAACCGGATTACTGGGGAAATGTGCTACAGTGAAAAATGCTTGGGGGTATGAATTGCATTATGAAAGTTAATCATCTACCAGTTAGCACAAGCAGCTCTTTTATAGCATTAAACTGTCTGTAGTAACATAAAATGCAGTGTTGGAATGTAGCAAATGCACCAAAATACCACAAAAGAACATTATCATATCCATGGATACATATTTTCCATCCCAAAAGAAACTATTGCTTCCTTGAAAGAAACAGATGTTATGGCAAAGCTGGTTTCTCTTTTAGACTGATGGTTTTTGTCAATTTAAAAATTTTCAGCTAGTATTCAAAGATATGATTTTGATCAGTCACTGATTTACCATGGAAATGGAATGAAAAAATGAAATCTCCCCAAGATGATGAATCTTAATCACAGCAGGGAAAAACAATATTTTGTGCTGCTTCTGTAGAAGAAAATTATGAGAAAATAAACTGAGGTAGACTGGCAGTTCAATTTCACAGCACCACTGAAAGCAAAACTTTTATGGTTTAAAATATAACATTGCTCAGTACTCTACTTTGAGCCAAATTGATACAACAAGACAATTCAAAAATTCTTAATGTTTTAATTTTATTGTATTTCGCCTTTGAAATTCCTAACTATTCAGGATTGAGTAGTAACACAGCGGTCAGGAAGAATGCCTGAAATATTATTAAAACAGTATTATTTTTCCATTTGTCACTTTCAAGAAAGTGAGATGACACACTAAGATCACCACTATTTCTTCTTAGCTTCTGTTTGTGGTAGCTGAAAACATCTGTCCCACACACAGAGGTGGGACACAGGCAGCTCACACGGCATGAAACATCAACTCTTTCCAGGCCAAGCAGATGTAAAACCAGAGAGACTTATCACTTAAAAGTGCAGAGTTGCCTGCCTGACCCTGCATGTTCTACCAAGAGCAGTGTGAATAACATTAATTTTAACAGATAAAACTCTGAAATTTGCTAATGATGATCTACATTTCACTCTGGACCCTTTCATTCCTAGTCCAGTCATAGCAAAGACTATGAAAATACACCCAGGAAGAGCCTTTGATCATGGGTGGTTCCCTGCTCCATTATATTTATCCTGCACACTGCTGGATAAGACAGCAATAGAAATTTGATCCAGGCCGAGAACAGATACACAATTACACTTTTGTTGAATAAGCTAAATCATTATACTGTTATGCAGGCTGAAGAAGGCCAAAACAACATCTGACACAGAGAAATGTTGCTGGCATAAGGTTAACTCCTAAATATTGAAAGAGCAGCAGAAGTCAACATTGGATGACTGCTTTGCTCCACATGGCCACAGCATTTCTGATATGATAACTGGGACCAAAAGTTAGATGGATTTGTGACGGGCCCTGCATTCAACATGAGGAAAAAAAATCTTGCAACAGCAACTCAGTTTGTAAGAAAATAAATGGTTAACCAATAAATGATCTTGCCTTCAGAAAAGTTACAAAGGTGTTCAATATACGGCCTGTGTTTTCCATAACCAGTCCAGACTTTACTTCATAAAAATCTTATGAGACTAGAACCGCTCAGTCAGAAAAGAAACAGCAACGGAGAATCAAGGAAAGGAAGATCTAACCAACAAGTGGGAGGGATGGGGAGGACCTGCCATAGGGATTCACCCTCCTTTTGTGCTCAGTCAGGTCTGTGGTAGACAAAACAGTGTCCTCTACTTCTCCTACAATGAAAATTGTTTCAGTCTGATCTCTCTTTTCAATAACTCAGAGTGGAGATTAATGCTCTTTAACACAACAATTAACATGTTACTAAGTCCTCAAATAGCATATTTATAAAGGACATTTCAGATAGGAATTACCATTCTCTGGAGCAGCCCAAGATCACTGTTAATGTTCAGTTCTTGTCAGTCATCCTCCATACACCAACACTTAACAAAGCTAAAAATAGCAACACAATTTTGGAGAAGGATATTCTCCAATGTAAACAGTTTATAAATTAAGGAAGGTTTTTAGATTGGGTATACATCACCAGGAGAGACAGTTAAATATGGCACAAAGTAAATTGTCCATGAAAACGAAAGAAAACCTTCCATATTTTCTCAGCCTGCTAGAAAGAAAAATTACTGAAATTACTCTTTTTTCTGTCTCTGTTTAAAGTGTCACTAGACTGAATTCTGGGTAACACCCAGGAATCTGGAGCCTCCTCTTTAACTAAATGTACATCTTCTAGAACAGAGCTGGAATTAGCACACAGCTTCAAATTTCAGATAACCTGCCTTTAAGTTACAAGCAATATATTACAAAATATTCAAAAATTACTCCTCACCTGCTAAAAGAGAAAAAAAAAAAAAAAAAAAGCTTGTAGTAATAATAGGTGATAGCTGAAATGCACAGAACATACACACAGATTTTTAACTGCAGCATGATCAGTCCAAACTACAAATCCCAAGATTGCCTTCTAGTAAACACCCCACCTTGCTGTAACTTCCAAGGGGCATATCCATGTTACTTCTAAGACACATGCAGAGCAGCATGTGGTGGAACAGAGGAAACATATGGTTTGTGGTTCTTGCCTATGCCCTATTTGACAGTTGTGGGTTTAATAAAAGCTGGTTGGCTTAGGTTAAATTACTGGTGCAAAACCAATCAGACATAGTTGGGCATGTGCACATGTCCTCACGGGCAGGGATCCCAGTGCATGGTGTGTGCGTATGTGTGCTGGAAATGTCTGTGTGTGGTACGTGTGAACACTCTCTGTTCTCCCTGGTGCTTAAGGAGAGATCCAAGGTAAAAGACAGCAGTCACTGAACCACAGGGAGAAACAAAGCTAGGCAAAGGAAAAGATAATGAACTAAAAAAGAAGGGAAACTGGAATGCAGAATAAAGGGAGGAAATTAAAAACTGACGGTACGCATAGCAGAAGGATAAATCTGTGGCTAACGTACAGGACAAAGAGTCCTTGCCAAGCACCATGTGTAACCACAGTCACATCTTCCCTTATTATTTCAGTTAACACATCTGCCAAGTGAGGGAAACACTGAGCTAACACAGGTAGGAAAGAAAGATCACAGAAAGTCCCGTGAGTAATTCTGCTGACTTGCTGTTAGCACAAAATGAATTGAAGGTGTCCCAACCTTTTTGGTTCAAAAGCCAAATAAAGCCTATTACTTTGAAGAGGTCAGAGCCACAGTGAACACCTGCTGACAAGACTTCTGCCTTGTTTTGATTTGCACCCCAAAATCACCTGGGATGGGCTAGCCATGGGGAGGCAGGGGCATCACTGCTGCTTGGGAGGGACCTCGGGTGACAGGAGCCAGTGGGGACAAATGAAAGCAGTCCCCAGCCTCTCCATTCTCAATGGGACCAGAAGCTATTCCAAGCTGCCCACACTCAGCTTCTCCTTCCCTTCTTCTGCCACCAACAACTCAGGGGGGTAGAACTCAAAGCAATTAACTGCAAAAATCTCCCCTTGGCTCCTTGGCTACTTCCATAGAGATGCAAGAGTTTGAGGAGACCAAATCCCCTTCTCCCTCTCTTCCACCCAGTACAGCAGAGGAGCAGCTGAGCTGGGCAGGGTACAGGCTGCTGGGCCCCCCAGCTCACACTGCGGCTACAGCTGTAAGCCCAGCAGCAGCCACACCACAAGTGCCAACACCCTGCTTTGTGTTTTCCCAGGAAGGACTCCCCCAGTGCAGTTTGGGAATTTCATTCTGTACACAATTTTTTCTCCAAAACAAAGCCATCCAAAGATGCCAAAAGTGACGACCACCCAGCTCTAAGTAAAGGAAGTCCCAGGTAACCCAGTAACATTTGCTCTCTTCCACTGGAATACTAAAAATAGCTGTTGATCCATAAACTACTTCAGGCCTCTTCAGAGCAGCTGGTGGATCTGAAAGCTGTCTTTTACTTTTCCACAGTATCTCTGCTGACCTAGCCAGCAATCTGGTCTCCTAATTTGGTAGCAATCCTCTGGCTTCTCCTGCTGTGGGCTGTTTGCTTACAGACCAAGGAAACTGCTGCCAGGCAAGGATCTGTTTCAGCACAGCAATGAGCAGTGGAGACTAATTTCTAGGATGATGAAACCTGCACCCCAGACATCTTGGACCCACATGCAGTAAAAGAGTAAGGAAGCATGAGAAAAGAATGAGTGGTTTGGTATGGCCCAGGCCATGAACAAGACCTTTAATAAAGAAATTGCAGCACTGATACCTAATTTTGCCTCACAAAACATAGTTCTTTAACATTCTGGGGGCAGACGCATCCTCCTCCACCTCCCCACTTCACCTCTTGGTTCAGGGAAGCTCCTGTCGCTCAGGCACACATGCTCCTCAGTGAGTTATGGGGCTTACGTCTCAGCCTGACTAAAAAAAGGCTGCTATGGAAAACACCCTAAATTTTCATCCAGGTTGTTACAGCACTGAATAGGGTTGTATTGGCTCCTCATACCCAGATGATGGAGTGGGAGAAATCCATCACTACTAATTCATAGAGGTTTTTGTGCTCTCATATCTGTATTTGCCAGTAGGAATCCTACCCTAGATCCAAAAAATACACAATCGTTGTATTTGCGGGGTTCCCAGATGAAGGAAGGAATGATGCATCTGACTCCATGTTCTTAGAAGGCTAACTTATTATTTTATGATCTATATTATATTACAGAATACTAAATTATACTATTATACTATACTAAACTATACTAAAGGATACAGAAAGGATACAGACAGAAGGCTAAAAGATACTAATGAATCTGATGACTCTCTCTCCAGAGTCAGACACAGCTTGACCCTGACTGGCCATTAAGTCAAAACAATTCACATGAAACCAATGAAACAATCACCTGTTGGATAAACAATTTCCAACCACATTCCAAAGCAGAAAAACAGAGGAGAAGCAAATTAGATAATATTGTTTTCTTTTTACTCTGAGGCTTCTCAGCTTCCCAGGAGAAGAATCCTGGGCAAACAGATTTTTCCAGAAAATATGACTGCCACACACAATACAGAAAGTTTCTGCTTGTATTATTAGAAATTTCTGATACAAAACATATTTTTAAAAATTTGCAGCCATCTCTACAAAAGTTTCTCATTTATACTCACAGTCCCAGCATGTGCTCTGTGAGTGTGCAATATCTTCAGGTGAGAGTAAATTTTGGTGTGTTTCTCTTGTAAAAAGCACATACAAACACAAAGGCAGAAGGGAATTCTCCCTATATTTCAGCTGCAAGGACCCTCTATGCAAGTACTGAGAAGTAACTGCAAAGAGTCCTGTTTCCCCCAGAGAAGAATCCTGGGCAAACAGATTTTTCCAGAAAATATGACTGCCACACACAATACAGAAAGTTTCTGCTTGTATTATTAGAAATTTCTGATACAAAACATATTTTTAAAAATTTGCAGCCATCTCTACAAAAGTTTCTCATTTTATACTCACAGTCCCAGCATGTGCTCTGTGAGTGTGCAATATCTTCAGGTGAGAGTAAATTTTGGTGTGTTTCTCTTGTAAAAAGCACATACAAACACAAAGGCAGAAGGGAATTCTCCCTGTATTTCAGCTGCAAGGACCCTCCATGCAAGTACTGAGAAGTAATTGCAAAGAGTCCTGTTTCCCCCGTGGGATGGAAACACATAAATTCCAAATAATTCAAGGTGAGCCAAAAAGAGAAAAATCGCCCAGGCAGGATAAAAAATTCCAGCTGCACACTGACCACAATAGAAATCAAGACAACTGTTAAAAGAGCTGTGCCAGGCATCCAGATGCCGCTGCTGGCATCAGATCTTCCACAGTCCGATAGCAGCTGGTTCCAGGGATGGCAGCCAAAGCCTGCACATAAATCACAGAAAAGGAGAGAGAGAGAGGGAGAACTGACAGCTCACCACCTGATCAGCACCATTCCTACTACACGGGCATATGCATGTTAGTTACTAATCACTTTTATATTAAAAAAGCAAGATTGATACCAGGGCCTATGACCTTGAAATGAATAGGACTGACATCTGCAAAAACCTGCTCATGTAGGCAGGGCCACTGAGACAATTCTTAAGGATACCTGGATGACAAAGAAAAACTGCTAGAGAGCATGGAGCCTGAGCCTTCCCTCAAGTTTCACAATTTCTGCAGAATCCTCTGTTTTAAAATGTTCACTTATTTGATTACTGGAGCAATTGGGGGTTTTCAAATGTTCTGTGCATGTGTACTCATCCCCCTTCCTCTCAAACTGCTGCCTACCTTCTGCTGCTGACACCCTCCTTCAGCCTCATGGCACATGGTTTGAGCAGGGCACCAAGGAATTGCCTCAAACTGAATGCCTGTTATGTATCAAGAAATTGGAGGCAACTTGAAATACCCCTACAATTAACTGCCCCCAAAGTGTGCTTCCCAGGCAGTTTCATGCATGCTTGTGGCTCAGAAAACACATATTGTCTATACTCCTTCCACTCCCAGCAAGTTGAGACGGATAAAACAAGTCACCAAAGTGCAGGAGGTTAAGTTTCCCTTATACTCTGCTCTGCCGCTATTTTGCTCTGGTGAGATCCCACCTGGAATACTGTGCCCAGCTCTGGGGGCCTCAGCACAAGACTGACATGGTCCAGTTGGAGTGGGTCCACAAGGCTGGAGCCCCTCTCCCATGAAGACAGGCTAAGAGAACTGGGTTTGCTCAGCCTGGAGAACAGAAGGTTTCAGGGAGACCTCACAGCACCTTCCAGTACCTGAAGGGGGCCACAAGACAACTGGGGAGGGACTTTTCCATGGGCATGTAGCAACATGTAGTAACATGTACTAATAGTTTTAAAAAAGGAAAGAGGGAAAGTTGAAACTGGACACAGAGGAGTAATTTTTTATGATGAGTGTCATGAGATGCTGAAACAGGCTGCACTGTTGTAAATGCTACAATCCTGGCAGCATTCAAGGCCAGGCTGGATGGGGCTTTTAGAAACCTGGTCTGGTGAAAGTTGTCCCTGCCCATGATAGGGGTCTCATGCCCATGGGATCTTTAAGAGACCTTCAACCCAAACCATTCTTTTGTCCTTGATTCCAAGTAACACGTGAAATTGGCAAATAGAAGTAGTGACTGATAGAGAGTAACTCAGAGGATCTGAGTTAGGGGTTTGCTTCTGGGCACATTTCAAGTAGTCAGAGTTCAGTCACTGTTGTGACATGGTAGAAAAAAAACTTTTTCCACTGTTGTGGTTTACATACAAATGGTGACAACTAACTAGGACACTACATTCAAGTTACATAGGACAGAATGAATTAAGCTGGAGCATCACCAGGAGGAAAAAAATATCCTCTGACATGAAAAGGTTGCAGAGGGAAAACTTCCAGGACAGACAGAGTTGGAGTGCAGCTCAGACAGAGGATCCCGTTCCCAGGCCTTTGCTAACAGCAGCAGTAAATACAATTCTCATGAGAGAGATAAGCTTGTCCTTAATGAGGGATGTGGACTGTATTAGCTACAGGATGCATGTTCCTCTCTCTTACATGGAGAAAGGGACACAACAAATACACTGTTTCTGGTAATGTCCCTAGTTATCAAATGACCCAAAATAAAAACAATATGGCCATTTTTATTTTTCAGTAACTCTCAGTAATATTTCTATTCATGTCTCCATTAAAATTAAGGTCCTGAAATCCTTCACCCAACCAGAACAGGCCACAGGCGTAGCCTGGCCCAGTGTCAGGTCCCCAGTCCCTGGAGACACCCAGAGAGGAGAACAGGGGCACAGCAAGCGCAGCCATGCAGCACACTCCTGTCCACCCCATCTCCAGCTAGCTCCACATCTCCAACACCACAGGGGCTGGTGCGCAGAGAGGAGTCCCAGGCCCTATATACCCGTTTGGGGGTGCTGTTTTGGAACAGATAAGACTCAATGTCCCTTTGCACATAGAAAACATTAGGTGTGCTTCCAAAGTCCATCTTCTGGATGAGTTTCACCTAAAACAACTTCAGCTTGATGACCCTGAAGCTACTCTCAGGCAAAAAAAAAGCACAGGAGGTGCAGGGGTGGATCAGGCAACTGCTTCAAAAATTGTTTCTGGTTGTTCTTTGTTCCTTCTCTATAACATTAACTATTTTTTTTTCTTTTTTGACAGCTACTGAACTGTGTCAAAATTAGCTGTTATGAACCTAAGATCTTGTTCCTAAGGCCCATCAAATTGCTTAGACCCATATCAGCAGTGAAAAATTAGATATAAGAAACCTGAACCATGCCCAGCTTTTTCTACATTCTTTTAAGGATCAGATCACAATTATTATCAAATACATCCCCATCTCCAAAACCACAATTAATCCCTCCACCAGATTTTCTCTCAACATTCCTGATGGCCAGTGAGCTTCAAATGAACTACTTATTTTGATTAAGTATCTCAGAGGAAGATGTTATTTTCTTCCACTTTGCAGAATAAAAATGTTATGGTTGGAGGCACTGGGCAAGACAGTGTGGTGAAAAGCAGGAAGAGTAATTGCACTCTTACAAGGTCATCACATGAGTAAGTCTGGCTGCTGGCATCTCTGCAGGACTGAAAGGAAGTCCTCTACACCACCAGAGAAGTTTCCCAAGCTCTAATTGTACCAAGCAAAATAATCCAGTCTCGGAAAAAGAGGATCCTCAAGTCAGAGGCAACATGTGTGTTTCATCACAGTTCCAAGGGGTCCCTGGAGCAAAGGGCCAAGGTACGTGAGTGATCCCAGTTGCACAACACGGAAGAGGCCTCACTAGAGATGACAAAAATCATGTCTCACCAAACTTTGTGGGTCTTGCCTGCGTGCTTCAAGTGCATTTGTTTTCTTTCTTGACCAAACCTGATCCTTATAAAAGTCATTATAAATCAACCCCAGCCTAGAATGTTGTTCTGCTAAAAATACAAGCACTCTTTGGTTCCTCTTATGCCTGCTCAGCAAAACAGCACACTGCTGCTGGAGATGCAGTGACAGTGTGCCTAACTGGGCTGCACCAGGGGTGCTGACAAAGGCTGGGAATGAGCAAACAGGTGAGAGAAGGGACAGAAATTCCTGAATTTAGAGTCATCCTGGTTGGTACATCTCCTGCCTCAGGTCCATGGGCTCTGGAAGTGGTGACCTCACAACAGACAAACTGTACTAGAGATGTGGTCCTCAATGGAGTCAGACAGTAATCTCATCTAGTCAATCATCTCCTGGAGCCTGTCTTCCTTTGGTAAGAATTCACTACATCTAAACTGCTCTAGAAACCATCAGCTTCTTCAATCAATAGGATTGTTCTAATAAACTTACATTTATATCTTGAATTCATTCTAGTCTTTAACAAGAATATGAAATTCTTGAAAGTATTCCTCTGCATATATACAATAATTTATGTGGGTTATACATGATAGAGAAGTTTCTTAGAATAGTTTCGCCTTCATTTATCATGTCCTGAATAACTCATTTGCTGGCCCTTGCCCAAAAATAACAGAACTATTCCCATGTTAGTGCTGATAAATCTTTTCTTCAAATCATCCTGAATTTTCGTTTCTATTTGATATTATATTCACAAGGGAAAAAACATGGACAGATACATTAAAATATACTAAATTAAAGAATTAAAACAGGAAATAGGTTTACTGCAACTTTATATACTGAAAACAAAATGTGGTCACATCAAGGCAAAGTCCAGAGCAACAAGACAGTCAACTCAGCATGAAATTAAACAAATATGCAAAAGAAGGTCTACAAGAAGGTCCAGATTTCATCCAAGGATGCAAGTTCAAAGCGGAGGCAAGGTGACATCTCAGGGTCCATAAACCTTCTTGTACCCATGGAGAGTAGGAACTGGTTGTCAATAGAGGTAATAAAAAGCAGCTTGCAATATCCTACAGAACAAATTGATTATTGGTAGGAGCTTGCTGAAGCAAGTGTTCAGGGACTGCAAGAGATTCGTATCTCTGTCTCTAATCTGCAGACTCCAGGATTTTGATTTTCATTTTGCTGTCTCCCCTTTGGCTAGGATCTAAAAGGAGGTATAGAAAAATGGGAAAACATCAATCCACTCAATTTCCCTGTTCAGTAAGGCCATCCTAGAAGATTAACTGCAGTCCACTTTCAATACAAGAAATCAAAGGATTGTGCAGAAAGGGCTGAGAGGAGTAACGGAAATAATTCAATAACTGGATTCAAACACTGGACACAGATCTCAAATCTAATGCCCAACCCAAAAAAAGGAAGAAAAAAAAAAAAAGAGCAAAGGAAGAGCAATAAGGACAACTAATGTCATATATTGCCAGAATATTCCAGGCATAGGCCTAGTTATTTATGAATATACATAGTTTTGACTAAAAGCCCAACTACCATGTAAAAATGATGATGATAACTCTAATGCAACTTTGTTCACTACAGCATAAATGCCAAACAAAGGTACAATATTCCACGTATACTTTTTCTATTATTTTTTTAGGTATTTATTTTAAAATGGAGTCAGCCAAAACAAACCACTGCCAAGAATCTCTTCCAGTATATGAGCAATCTGCTTCTAATATTTACCATGTTGTGGGCTTGCCTTTAGAGAAAAGGGAAAAAAATGTTCAGTGTTTGGATACAAGAAGTCACATGCAAAATGCTACGTGTTACCTCTTGCTGCATCTACCCCTATGCTGTACAGGTAAATTCCTCTTCCATTAGAAACATCTGCATCCCTTCCAGAGGATGAGAGACCAGCCCAATGTTTCCATCGGACAGCAATGGCACTCATCCCAGGACAAGCAGGTGATTTTTTTCAGTCTGCAGCATTTCATGATGGCACTGTTCCCTACCACTGCTTATCTTCCAGCTGCAAGTGATAGCGTTTCAAATTTTGAACCAAATAAATCAGAATTAAGATATTACCTGATCCTCTATATTTTTAGAACTAGGTCAATAGTTATTTTATTCCCGGAGCCAGACAAGTTTGAGCAAGAAAAACTGCGTCAATCAGTACAAAATGTATTCATTAGTTTTGCATGTGTATTGGCTTAGATGTCTAGTCCAGCTTCACCATTTCTGTACTGAAATGAAATACATTATGCTGAAGCAGACAACCTTATTAGATTTTGACCTTCGCTACTAACTCTGTCTAGTTAATTTGCTGTATCAGAAATGTAAGTTACATGTGTGCTCAGAGGTGTGCATATTGTGCATATAAGCATTTATGCATTTCTAACACATAAAACAACATTTCTGCTTTTGCATGTTAATTGCGTCAGAAAAAGAAACCACAATGGGACCGTGCATTTGCCTGATAAAGCCCAACTCTATTACAAAAAGCATGCAGTGCCCTTTCCCCTTCTACACAATACAATCAATGCAAAGATAGTTTCTTCAACATTTCCCAGCCCTATCCTGTCAACACAGCCTGAAAAACCTGTTGGTCACAGTATTTTCTCCACTCTTGTGGAGATTTTGTTCTGATTTTGTTCTGCTTTCCTAATGTTTTTCCCTTAACCACTCATGTTTTTAACACACCATCTCCCCATCCCAGGCACAGTTATCAGATGACAGGGAGTACCTATTCTGCCTTAAAGTTAAGCCTCTATGACAAAGGACAGAATTTTGGGGACCAGGAGGCTCTCAGGCTTTTGGCTCTTTTTATAATGCCTTTCTTAGCTTCACTATGAATCAGCTATATCAAACATTTAGTTAGGTCACCCAGTCCACAATAACACATATTCTATTCAACACAAAAAGGCTAAGAGGGAAAAAGGGATCAAATTTTCAAACAGGTTATTTACCTGACATCTGGAGACAGTGTACCTAACAAATATAAGTGAAAGTATTCATTTGCATTTAATTTTGTACTTATTAAAAAAATAAAATCATAAGTTGATTTATTTCAACTACAAGATGCTGGGGTAGATACAGGAACAATTGGCCTTAATCATCATGTCCTGCTCTTGCCTTAAAGTATAATACATTATTCAGGATACAGCAGCAATTAATCTGAAGAGCACACAGAGCAATTTTCTTTATGTATCTGCATCTGAATTTGACAAAAAGAAAAACATTAAAGCAGAAATATATACTGTTCTGTTGCCAGTTTATTGCAAAACACACATTTTAGTCCTCCAAACTCTTAGTGCAGAAAGGTCTCAGATAGAATGGGAACTGGCATAATTCTTCTAACTTGTAAAGCAGTTTATTTAACATTTAAAGATTTGATGTCTCCTCTGTGATTTTTCTGTTATGTTCACACGCATTATTGCCCTACTGTAAAAATAACTTTATTTATTTTTAAAATATAAACTCTGTATGACAAACAAAAATAACACTGTCTCAGCTGAATTTCCTGCCACCCCAATTCCAATGCCTAAAGACGTGGAGGAACAAATCAGTAACAATTGGATTTCTGCTCAGATTTCACAAACATGATGAGAAAAGGGTGACAATGGAGACTGTATTTCATCAACCTAACTGCTCCCATCTAACATAAATATTAAATTTTTTTCCTGGCATCCATCATGAAATAATCACTATAGGTTTTCTCCATCGTGTATCCAATTAACCAAAGAAATCTCAAGTTCCGTTAAATTCACCCTGCATTACAGAAAGTCAAAAGTGTTTTTAGTTGGTGTAGTTACAGAGTTTGCAGTCCAGTGAAGACATCTCTGGCACTGGGATAATCCTCTACATGCAACCTTCCTCTTCCTGATTTCTGAACAATATCCTGGGAGGCAGCCTAGTAGGGACCCAGACCTCTTTTGCTTTGTTGTATGTACTGAAACGGCAGTAAAGAATAACCACTCAAGAGTTTTTAGAAAATAAGAACAAAGACTGAACACCATGAAAATGAGGGTAAACTACAAAAACTTCAGTTCACAATCAATAAATTAAACTCCCTGTTTTAAATCAGCTGGTTCTGCAGCACAAACTTAACTTGATAACAAAGGTCAGCAGATACTACTGGGAACAGATGCATCAGGAATAAGGCAAGGAAATGCTACTGACACTTTTGGAGCTCCTTTATACAAATCCACCATCAGATGCTTATAAGAAGCACAATTAAGGAGGAAAATAAATCTGCAAGTATCACATTTCTAGAATTTTTTAATTCAATTCATTACTATAAACTGCTGGAACTTGAACTGCATGACTATGTGCCCGAACCACTATAAAAGAGCCTTAGGTGTCTTTGACTCCAAACAAAACTACTGAACCTCAGGAAGAAAAGAAGGAAAAGAAAAAAGATATAAACACCTGTGGCATAATACTCTCTTCAGAAGATGGCAAAGTTCAAAACCTTAGCTGACTATGGTAAGCATCCTGTAACAACCTGGCATATTTGGGGCTCCATGAGAAGACTGCTTAAGTTCAGACAGAGAACTTCACAAAATACTTGTGTGGACATCCAGCCTGGGGTGTGGGAGTTGTCTTTTAAAGCTGGTAATGTGCTCCATAGGATATTGATTTTCACAATTATTTTGGACTAAATATGTGTCAGTAACAGACAAAAAACTGCTTCCAACTATTATGAAAAGCAATTAAAGAGCAAAGCAGCAGAGATCCAAGAACCATTTTCTGGATTCCCTTACTGACTATGTGATAGGAGAGCCACAAAAAACCAATCATGCTGGGCTGAAAAACAAATGGCATCTTAATACCAACTGTTAATGTCTGCGTTTATTTAGTACCAGAAATGTGATGAATCCCCAGTAGATATATTAATTGCTGCAGGAATTTAGATGAATTCCTGCATGAATGTCCTTCAGCAGTGTCACTCTTTATCCTTTCTTTACTGGCTGTTGAGGTTGCAAATACCTGAACCAGGGAGAGAAAATAAATCCTGATGTCTTCTGATCTGGAAGGATATGAAGCAGAGCCCCAAAAAGGCTCAGAGATTTGCCACCTCCTCTGTCTCACAAAGCCTCAGGAAATATTAGCCTATAGCATCTGACAGCACATTCAGAACTTTATATATACATATAGATAGACAGCAGGAGATTAAAATTATTTACATTACAGTTTTCATACTGAATTTCCTTGACTGAAGTACTACATTAGTGAGAGACCATTTACATAAACACAAAATCCAGCTGTTGTATTTGGAAAGCCATTTCTAAAACAGTTAATATGAGCACAGTTCTACAGACAACTTTCTTCACCTCTCCTGAAGTCCAGTTCTAAAAAGTTATCACAGTAAAAGCTATCAGGGTTTTTTTGGAGTAACAACTGGTGTACCTTTTTAAATGGTTTATTTATTTACAAAACATTTGTGTGCATGGACGGTTAACATTTGTTAACTATCTTGGTGCTGCTTTGTTATGACCCCACTCTTTGTAACACTACGAGATTCTTACCATTCAGGCTAAAGCTACTGAAGCAGAAAGGTGAGGTAGCACTTCATGAGCAGTTACTTTCTATTGAGCCCTGAAAACTGGATGTTTTACTATATTTCACAGAAAGACTTGACCAAATGCAAAAAATGTAGAATGTATAGCAAGAGGGACAGGCCACATCAGGACTATTTACCAGGCTAAGCTGAATATTTGAGGCAGAACTTTTAGAGGAACATGGAAGATGAACATTTGTTTGACTACTTATGGCACACTACAATACAATAATGATTTCCAAAAATGCTCTGGAGGTGTTAGTGTCTTTAAGACACCTGTTAAGAGTTTAAACAAGCCCATACAAAACAACAGTACTTGCACAAAGCACACACTGCCATTATGGTCGAAAGGCTTTAAAAAGAATAGTCCAAAATCATGTCATTGCTCATGACTTGCAAAACCACGAAGGAATGATGTTGCTTATCTTAAGTGAATGTCAACAAAAGCCTTCCACAAAACTCAGCTGTCAAGTGTTTTCTGCAAGTCATTACCACTCGGGGAAGGTTTGTATTAATCTCTGTAGTGAAATCCAGCCAGGAGAATTTCCAGCCTGCAGTGGGCAGCAGCAAGACAAAAGCCACACGTAACCTCTGCAGCCCCAAGGGCTGATCCCAGTTCTTGACACGGCGCTTATCTGACAGGGAATGCTGCAAAGCACATGCAGGGATGACTGCTTGGTCTTGCAGAAGCCATGTAAGCTTGAGACACAACAGCATCAGCCATTTTTAATTGACAGTGCCCTGCCTCTCCATTGCCATAACAAAGGTAATTCATTGGGCTGCCTTTTCTGGCCACACACCTGCGAGGCTGAGCTGTTTCATTCATGACATCTAGCTTTAATGTAGAGTTACAAATGTAAATTCCAACTCTGAAATATTTACCCTTCTGTTTATCTCTTCAGTGTCTACTTTAGTATTTCTTCTATTTTGCCCAATACAATAACGGTGTAAAATGCCTCCTGTTGGGATACACTGTAGCTATAAATGTTGTACAATTCCTTTAGGAAGAGGGGAGTGCTTGTTTTCTAGTAGTGTGAGGCTTACTTTTATGGTCCTATTAATTCACAAGTTACCAGGCTGTAAATCTGCCATTATTCTAATATACTGCATTTTGTCTCCACTGCCATTCAAGCTACCACATACTTTTCAACCTTATAGGAGAAAGAAACTCCACATCTTGAAGAAGGAAACGTTCCCATAGACAACAGTAAAGAGGATGTTTTAGCCAGCAAACAAAACATAGAAATCAGTCATCCGGTAAATATGTATTTTACCTATAACTGCAAACCCTACAATGTTCTTGTTAGATACATATGCATACTTGGCCAATGAACTCAGAAACAATTTCAGAAAATTAGTAAGACAGTCCTTACAAACTGATCATGTGACTGGTTTGAAAGAATCTTTAAATGGATGATAAATAGTATTCCTCTTTCCTTATACCTGCCTTTCGAATGAACAGATTTTATTTATATCTGATTGTAGCAAAAGTAAATTAAAAAATTAAATTTAAATACAAGGGTTTGAAGCTTTTTGTAGTTCAAACTTTATTCAAATAAATATTACAGAAAACTTCAAATAGAAAAGAGACTTACTACAGACCAAATTATTCTTCCACAACTACAGATACTCCTACTTGATCTAGTTACCCCAAAATTCAGCAGCCCCCACCCTCCTTGCAGAAGGGTAAAAGTGAGACTGGAAAAGATGTTACAAAAGGACCATTAACACACTGCAACTTCTTGAAACTTGGAAGAACATTGTCTCCTGTGATGCCTTACAAAACCAAACACAGGGGTTTTTTTGTGATATTATGCTTCCGAAAGTATTTTTTAACCCTAAATTAGTCATTTAGCGTATATAAATATGCATTATCATTTAGCAATATAAATAAAAGGACTGGAAAAAGTGGCAGAAAATGCAGGAGCAAATCCTGTGCACCCCTCCCACAAAGGCCAGGGCTGTCTTTCTGGAATGTCCTTAGAGAACTTTATACCAGCATAAAAAGTTGAAGCTGTGACACTTTTATGTAAGGATAAGCTGGCTGGAAATCATGCAGTCATGACCAGCTCCACACAAAGCCTCCTGTCCCTCTTCCCATGAGGGTGATAACACTAAATCAGCCCTCAGAAAGCTGGTATCACACAAACTATTCCTCTTTTGAGAGACAGACAGCCTCAAGAGCAAACACTGAAGACACCAAGTTGAGAAAGAACAGATCCACGAGCTGGGAGTTTTTCTTTAGCTCTATGCCAAATATGACCTCATGCCTGAACTACAAACAAAAGCTAATAATAGATTCTGATCTTAATTTACAAAACAGAGTTTTTACACATTTTTGGAGTCTTACCAGAGTTGAAAGATCCATAAAACCTAACCATTGCCCAGCAGAATGTTCAAATTCCTCTCCAGCAACTAGAAACAATTCATTGCTCTACATCTAGTGCAGCATCCCACGAACATTCAAAAGGTTGAAACTATTGATTACCAACTGCCAAAGCCCATTTATGGGGGGGGAGG